>NW_024727719.1:0-14984 GCF_018991925.1 Homarus americanus | reverse complement strand
CCAGTATAACAGTCCCTGATAGAGTATAACAAAGTTCCTGATCGAGTATAATAAAGTTCTCATCGAGTATAACAAAGTCCCCATGTCGAGTATAAAAAGTCCCCTGATCGAGTTTAACAAATTCACCATATCAAGTATAACAAAGTCCCCTGATCGAAAGTATAACAAAGTCCCTCGATCGAGTATAACAAAGTCCCCTGGTCTAGTATAACAAAGTCCCCTAATCGAGAATAACAAAGTCCCTGATCGAGTATAACAAAGTCCCCTGGTCGAGTATAACAAAGTCCCTGGTCGAGTATAACAAAGTGCTCCTGATCGGTATAACAAAGTGCCTCTGATCGCTAACAAAGTCCCCTAATCGACTATAACATAGGCCCTAATCGAAAGTATGCTAACCAAGGCCTTCTCATCAAGTATAACAGCCCTTGGTCGAAAGCAAAAACAAAGGCCCCTGGTCGAGCATAACACAGCCTCTGGCTGAGTATAACAAAGCTCTACATCGAGTATAACAAAGCCCCTGGTTGCGTATAACAAAAGCCCTATGATCGTGTGTATAACAAAGTCCCATGATCGAGAATACCAAAGTCCCCTGATCGAAAGTATAATAAAGTCCCCTTGGTCGAAGTATAACAAAGTCACCTGATCGAGTATAACAAAGCCCCTAATCGTTTATGTAACAAAGTCTCCTGATCGAGTATAACAAAGTCCATTGGTCGAGTATAACAGAGTCCTGGATCAAGTATAACAAAGTCCTCTGGATCGAAAGTATAAAAAGCCCCCTAATCGAAGTATTCCAAAAGTCCTGATCGGTAAACAAAGCCCCCAATCGATTATAAACAAAGTCTCCCCATCGAGTATAACAAAGTCCATTGGTCGAGTATAACAAAGCCCCCTGATCAAGTATAACAAAGTCCCCTGATCGAGTATAACAAAGCCCCTAATCGGTATTACAAAGTCCCCTGATCGAAGTATATAACAAAGCCCCCCTGGTCGAAGTATAACAAAGTCCCTGGTTTATTACAAAGTCCCTGATCGAGTATAACAGCAAATTTCATCCAGTATAACAAAGGCCCCTCGATAGAGTATATAACAAAGTCCCCTGATCGAGTATAATATAGCCCCTTTATCGAAAGTATGTAACAAAGTCCCCATGTCGAGTATAAAAAGTCCCCTGATCGAGTTTAACAAATTCACCATATCAAGTATAACAAAGTCCCCTGATCGAGTATAACAAAGTCCCCTGATCGAGTATAACAAAAGTCCCCTGGTCTAGTATAACAAAGTCCCTAATCGAAAATAACAAAGTCTTCCTGATCGAGTATAACAAAGTCCATGGTTTCGTAGTATAACAGGGCCCCCCTGATCAAGTATAACAGTCCCCTGATCGAAAGTACAACAAAGTTCCCTGATCGAAAGTATAACAAAGTCCCCTTGATCGAAAGTATAACAAAGTCCCCTGATCGAGTATGTAACAAAGCCCCTGGTCGAAAGTATAACAAAGTCCCTGGTCGTAGTATTACAAAGTCCCCTGATCGAGTATACCGCCCCTCATCCAGTATAACAAAGGCCCCTGATAGAGTATATAACAAAGTCCCTTGATCGAAAGTATAATAAAGCCCCTTTATCTAGTATAACAAAAGTCCCCATGTCGAGTATAAAAGTCCCCTGGATCGAGTTTAACAAATTCACCATATCAAGTATAACAAAGTCCCCTGATCGAGTATAACAAAGTCCCCTGATCGAGTATACCAAAGTCCCCTGGTCTAGTATAACAAAGTCCCTAATCGAGAATAACAAAGTCCCTGATCGAGTATAACAAAGTCCCCTGGTCGAGTATATAACAAAGTCCCCTGGTCCAGTATAATGCGCCCTGATCGAGTATAACAAAGTGCCCTGATCGGGTATAACAAAGTCCCTTAATCGACTATAACATAGGCCCCTAATCGAGTATGCTAACCAAGGCCTCTGATCATATAACAAAGGCCCTTGGTCGAGCAAAACAAAGGCCCCTGATCGAGTATAACAAAGTCCCCTGGTCTAGTATAACAAAGTCCCCTAATCGAGAATAACAAAGTCCCCTGATCGAGTATAACAAAGTCCCCTGGTCGAGTATAACAAAGTCCCCTGGTCGAGTATAACAAAGTGCCCTGATCGAGTATAACAAAGTGCCCTGATCGCGTATAACAAAGTCCCCTAATCGACTATAACATAGGCCCCTAATCGAGTATAACCAAGGCCTCTCATCAAGTATAACAAAGGCCCTTGGTCGAGCAAAACAAAGGCCCCTGGTCGAGCATAACACAGGCCTCTGGTCGAGTATAACAAAGCCCCCACATCGAGTATAACAAAGCCCCTGGTTGCGTATAACAAAGCCCCATGATCGTGTATAACAAAGTCCCATGATCGAGAATAACAAAGTCCCCTGATCGAGTATAATAAAGTCCCCTGGTCGAGTATAACAAAGTCACCTGATCGAGTATAACAAAGCCCCCTAATCGTTTATAACAAAGTCTCCTGATCGAGTATAACAAAGTCCATTGGTCGAGTATAACAGAGTCCCTGATCAAGTATAACAAAGTCCTCTGATCGAGTATAACAAAGCCCCCTAATCGTGTATTCCAAAGTCCCCTGATCGAGTATAACAAAGCCCCCTAATCGATTATAACAAAGTCTCCTGATCGAGTATAACAAAGTCCATTGGTCGAGTATAACAAAGCCCCCTGATCAAGTATAACAAAGTCCCCTCATCGAGTATAACAAAGCCCCCTAATCCCCCTGATCGAGTATAACAAAGTCCCCTGATCGAGTATAACAAAGTCCCCTGGTCTAGTATAACAAAGTCCCCTAATCGAGAATAACAAAGTCCCCTGATCGAGTATAACAAAGTCCCCTGATCCAGTATAACAAAGTCCCTTGTTGAGTATAACAAAGTCCCCTGATCGAGTATAACAAAGTCCCCTAATGGAGTATAACAAAGTCCTCTGGTCGAGAATAATAAAGCCCCCGAATCGAGTAAAACAAAGACCCTTGTTCTAATATAACAAAGTCCCCTGATGGTGTATAACAAAGACCCTGTTCGAGTATAACAAAGTCTCCTGGTCAGGGAAAACAAAGTCCCATGGTCAGGAATAACAAGGCCTCCTCATCGAGTATAGCAAGTCCCCTGATCGAGTATAACAAAGCCCCCTCATCGAGTATAACAAAGTCCCCTTATCGAGTATAACAAAGGAGCCTGATCGAGTCTAACAAAGGCACATAATCGAGACTAACAAAGGTCCCTGATCATGTATAACAACGTCCCCTGATCGAGTCTAACAAAGGCCCCTGATCGAGTATAACAAAATCCCCTAATCTTGTATAACAAAGGATCTTCATCGAGTATAACAAAGGCCCTTCATCGAGTATAACAAAGGCCCCTGATCGAGAATAACAAAGTCCCCTGATCGAGTATAACAATGGCCTTTGATCGAGTAAAACAAAGGCCCCTGATGGAGTATTACAAAGTCCCCTAATCGAGTATAACAAAGTCCTCTTGACGAGTATAACAAAGTCCCCTGGTCGAGTATAACAAAGGCCCCTCATCAAGTATAACAAAGGCCCTTGGTCGAGTAAAACAAAGGCCCCTGGTCGAGCATAACAAAGGCCCCTGGTCGAGTATAACAAAGCCCCCTCATCAAGTATAACAAAGTCACCTGGTCGATTATAACAAAGACACCGGATCGAGCATAACAAAGGCCCCTGGTCGAGTATAATAAAGCCTCCTCATCGAGTGTAACAACTTTCCCTGATCGTGTATAACAAAGCCCCCTGATCGAGTATAACAAAGCCCCCTCATCGAATATTACAAAGTCCCCTGATCGAGTATAACAAAGCACCCTAATCGATTATAACAAAGTCTTCTGATCGAGTATAACACAGTCCATTGGTCGAGTATAACAGGGCCCCCTGGTCAAGTATAACAAAGTCCCCTGATCGAGTACAACAAAGTCCCCTGATCGAGTATAACAAAGTCCCCTGATCGAGTATAACAAAGTCCCCTGGTCGAGTATAACAAAGTCCCCTGGTCGAGTATTACAAAGTCCCCTGATCGAGTATAACAAAGGCCCCTCATCCAGTATAACAAAGGCCCCTGATATAGTATAACAAAGTCCCCTGATCGAGTATAATAAAGCCCCTTTATCGAGTATAACAAAGTCCCCATGTCGAGTATAAAAAAGTCCCCTGATCGAGTTTAACAAATTCACCATATCAAGTATAACAAACTCCCCTGATCGAATATAACAAAGTCCCCTGATCGAGTATAACAAAGTCTCCTGGTCTAGTATAACAAAGTCCCATAATCGAGAATAACAAAGTCCCCTAATCTAGTATAACAAAGTCCCCTGGTCGAGTATAACAAAGTCCCCTGGTCGAGTATAACAAAGTGCCCTGATCGAGTATAACAATGTGCCCTGATCGCGTATAACAAAGTCCCCTAATCGACTATAACATAGGCCCCTTGTCGAGTATAACAAAGGCCTCTGATCAAGTATAACAAAGGCCCTTGGTCGAGCAAAACAAAGGCCCCTGGTCAGCATAACTTAGGCTCCTTGTCGAGTATAACAAAGCCCCCGCATCGAGTATAACAAAGTCCCCTTGTTGCGTATAACAAAGCCCCATGATCGTGTATAGCAAAGTCCCCTGATCGAGAATAACAAAGTCCCCTGATCGAGTATAATAAAGTCCCCTGGTCGAGTATAACAAAGTCAACTGATCGAGCATAACAAATGCCCCTGGTCGAGTATAATAAAGCCTCCTGATCGTGTGTAACAACGTTCCCTGATCGAGCATAACAAAGCCCCCTGATCGAGTATAACAAAGACCCCACATCGAATATTACATAGTCCCCTGATCGAGTATAACAAAGCCCCCTAATCGATTATAACAAAGTCTCTTCATCGAGTATAACAAAGTCCATTGGTCGAGTATAACAGAGCCCCCTGATCAAGTATAACAAAGTCCTCTGATCGAGTATAACAAAGCCCCCTAATCGAGTATTCCAAAGTCCCCTGATCGAGTATAACAAAGCCCCCTAATCGATTATAACAAAGTCTCCTGATCGAGTATAACAAAGTCCATTGGTCGAGTATAACAAGGCCCCCTGATCAAGTATAACAAAGTCCCCTGATCGAGTATAACAAAGTCCCCTAATCGAGTATAACAAAGTCCCCTGATCCAGTATAACAAAGTCCCCTGGTCGAGTATAACAAAGTCCCCTGGTCGAGTATTACAAAGTCCCTTGATCGAGTATAACAAAGGCCCCTCATCCAGTATAACAAAGGCCCCTGATAGAGTATAACAAAGTCACCTGATCGAGTATAATAAAGCCCCTTTATTGAGTATAACAAAGTCCCCATGTCGAGTATAAAAAAGTCCCCTGATCGAGTTTAACAAATTCACCATATCAAGTATAACAAAGTCCCCTGATCGAGTATAACAAAGTCCCCTGATCGAGTATAACAAAGTCCCCTGGTCTAGTATAACAAAGTCCCCTAATCGAGAATAACAAAGTCCCCTGATCGAGTATAACAAATTCCCCTTGTCGAGTATAACAAAGTCCCCTGGTCGAGTATAACAAAAGCACCTGATCGCGTATAACAAAGTCCCCTGAACAAGTATAACAAAGTCCCCTGGTCGAGTATAAAAAGTCCCCTGATTGAGAATAACAAAGTCCCATGGTGGACTATAACAAAGTCCCCTCATCGAGTATAACAAAGCTCACTCATCGAGTATACCAAAGGTCTATGATCGAGCAAAACAAATTCCCCTGGTGGAGTATAACAAAGTCCCCTGATCGAGTATAACAAAGTCCCCTAATGGAGTATAACAAAGTCCTCTGGTCGAGAATAATAAAGCCCCCGAATCGAGTAAAACAAAGACGCTTGTTCTAATATAACAAAGTCCCCTGATGGTGTATAACAAAGACCCTGTTCGAATATAACAAAGTCTCCTGGTCAGGGAAAGCAAAGTCCCATGGTCAAGAATAACAAGGCCTCCTCATCGAGTATAGCAAGTCCCCTGATAGAGTATAACAAAGCCCCCTCATCGAGTATAACAAAGTCCCCTTATCGAGTATAACAAAGGAGCCTGATCGAGTCTAACAAAGGCACATAATCGAGACTAACAAAGGCCCCTGATCATGTATAACAACGTCCCCTGATCGAGTCTAACAAAGTCCCCTGATCGAGTATAACAAAATCCCCTAATCTTGTATAACAAAGGCCCTTCATCGAGTATAACAAAGGCAATTCATCGAGTATAACAAAGGCCCCTGATCGAGAATAACAAAGTCCCCTGATCGAGTATAACAATGGCCTTTGATCGAGTAAAACAAAGGCCCCTGATGGACTATAACAAAGTCCCCTCATCGAGTATAACAAAGCTCACTCATCGAGTATACCAAAGGCCTATGATCGAGCAAAACAAATTCCCCTGGTGGAGTATAACAAAGTCCCCTGATCGAGTATAACAAAGTCCCCTAATGGAGTATAACAAAGTCCTCTGGTCGAGAATAATAAAGCCCCCGAATCGAGCAAAACAAAGACGCTTGTTCTAATATAACAAAGTCCCCTGATGGTGTATAACAAAGACCCTGTTCGAATATAACAAAGTCTCCTGGTCAGTGAAAGCAAAGTCCCATGGTCAAGAATAACAAGGCCTCCTCATCGAGTATAGCAAGTCCCCTGATAGAGTATAACAAAGCCCCCTCATCGAGTATAACAAAGTCCCCTTATCGAGTATAACAAAGGAACCTGATCGAGTCTAACAAAGGCACATAATCGAGACTAACAAAGGCCCCTGATCATGTATAACAACGTTCCCTGATCGAGTCTAACAAAGTCCACTGATCGAGTATAACAAAATCCCCTAATCTTGTATAACAAAGGCCCTTCATCGAGTATAACAAAGGCAATTCATCGAGTATAACAAAGGCCCCTGATCGAGAATAACAAAGTCCCCTGATCGAGTATAACAATGGCCTTTGATCGAGTAAAACAAAGGCCCCTGATGGAGTATAACAAAGTCCCCGCATCGAGTATAACAAAGCCCCTTGATCGAGTATAACAAAGTCCCCATGTCGAGTAGAACAGTCCCCTGATCGAGTATAAGAAATTCACCTTATCGAGTATAACAAAGTCGCCTGATCGAGTATAACAAAGTCCCCTAATCGAGTATAACAAAGTCCTCTTGACGAGTATAACAAAGTCCCCTGGTCGAGTATAACAAAGGCCCCTCATCAAGTATAACAAAGGCCCTTGGTCGAGCAAAACAAAGGCCCCTGGTCGAGCATAAAAAAGGGCCCTGGTCGAGTATAACAAAGCCCCCTCATCGAGTATAACAAAGTCCCCTGGTCGATTATAACAAAGACACCGGATCAGGCATAACAAAGGCCCCTTGTCGAGTATAATAAAGCCTCCTCATCGAGTGTAACAACTTTCCCTGATCGTGTATAACAAAGCCCCCTCATCGAGTATAACAAAGCCCCCTCATCGAATATTACAAAGTCCCCTGATCGAGTATAACAAAGCACCCTAATCGATTATAACAAAGTCTTCTGATCGAGTATAACAAAGTCCATTGGTCGAGTATAACAAAGCCCCTTGATCGAGTAAAACAAAGTCCCCTGATCGAGTATAACAAAGCCCCCAAATCGAATATAACAATGCCCCCTCATCGAATATTACAAAGTACCCTCATCGATTATAACAAAGTCCCCTAATCGATTATAACAAAGTCTCCTGATCGAGTACAACAAAGTCCATTGGTCGAATATAACAAAGCTCCCTGATCGAGTATAACAAAGTCCCCTGATCGAGTATAACAAAGTCTCCTGATTGAGTATAGCAAAGTCCCCTGATCGAGTATAACAAATTCACCATATCGATTATAACAAAGTCCCCTGATCGAGTATAACAAAGCCCCCTCATCGAAAATTACAAAGCCCCCTGATTGAGTATAACAAAGCCCCCTAATCGATCATAACAAAGTCTCCTGATCGAGTATAACAAAGTCCATTGGTCGAGTATAACAAAGCCCCCTGATCAAGTATAACAAACTCCCCTGATCGAGTATAACAAAGCCCCCGAATCGAGTATAACAAAGCCCCCTTATCGAATATTACAAAGTCCCCTGATCGAGTATAACAAAGTCCCCTTATCGATAATAACAAAGTCTCCTGATCGAGTACAACAAAGTCCATTGGTCGAGTTTAACAGAGCTTTCTGATCGAGTATAACAAAGTCCCCTGATCGAGTATAACAAAGTCCCTTGATCGAGTATAACAAAGTCCCCTAATCGAGTATAACAAAGTCCCCTGATCGAGTATAACAAAGTCCCCTGGTCGAGTATAACAAAGTCCCCTAATCGAGTATAACAAAGTCCCCTGATCGAGTATAACAAAGTCCCCTGGTCGAGTATAACAAAGTCCCCTAGTCGAGTATTACAAAGTCCCCTGATCGAGTATAACAAAGGCCCTTCATCGAGTATAACAAATGCCCCTGATAGAGTATAACAAAGTCCCCTGATCGAGTATAACAAAGCACCCTAATCGATTATAACAAAGTCTTCTGATCGAGTATAACAAAGTCCATTGGTCGAGTATATCAAAGCCCCTTATCGAGTATAACAAAGTCCCCTGATCGAGTATAACAAATCCCCCAAATCGAATATAACAATGCCCCCTCATCGAATATTACAAAGTACCCTGATCGAGTATAACAAAGTCCCCTAATCGATTATAACAAAGTCTCCTGATCGAGTACAACAAAGTCCATTGGTCGAATATAACAAAGCTCCCTGATCGAGTATAACAAAATCCCCTGATCGAGTATAACAAAGTCTCCTGATCGAGTATAGCAAAGTCCCCTGATCGAGTATAACAAATTCACCATATCGATTATAACAAAGTCCCCTGATCGAGTATAACAAAGTCCCCTAATCGATAATAACAAATTCTCCTGATCGAGTACAACAAAGTCCATTGGTCGAGTTTAACAGAGCTTTCTGATCGAGTATAACAAAGTCCCCTGATCGAGTATAACAAAGTCCCCTGATCGAGTATAACAAAGTCCCCTAATCGAGTATAACAAAGTCCCCTGATCGAGTATAACAAAGTCCCCTGGTCGAGTATAACAAAGTCCCCTAATCGAGTATAACAAAGTCCCTGATCGAGTATAACAAAGTCCCCTGGTCGAGTATAACAAAGTCCCCTAGTCGAGTATTACAAAGTCCCCTGATCGAGTATAACAAAGGCCCTTCATCGAGTATAACAAAGGCCCCTGATAGCGTATAACAAAGTCCCCTGATCGAGTATAACAAAGTCCCCTGATCGAGTATAACAAAGTCCCCTGATCGAGTATAACGCCCCCTAATCGATTATAACAAAGTCTCCTGATCGAGTATAACAAAGTCCATTGGTCGAGTATAACAAAGCCCCCTGATCAAGTATAACAAAGTCCCCTGATCGAGTATAACAAAGCCCCCTAATCGAGTATAACAAAGACCCGTCATCGAATATTACAAAGTCCCCTGATCGAGTATAACAAAGTCCCCAAATCGATAATAACAAAGTCTCCTGATCGAGTACAACAAAGTCCATTGGTCGAGTTTAACAGAGCTTTCTGATCGAGTATAACAAAGTCCCCTGATCGAGTATAACAAACTCCCCTGATCGAGTATAACAAAGTCCCATCATCGCGTAAAACAAAATCCCCTTATCGACTATAACATAGGCCCCTAGTCGAGTATAACCAAGGCCCTTGATCAAGTATAACAAAGGCCCTTGGTCGAGCAAAACAAAGGCCCCTGGTCGAGCATAACATAGGCCTCTGGTCGAGTATAACAAAGCCCCCGCATCGAGTATAACAAAGTCCCCTGGTTGCGTATAACAAAGCCCCATGATCGTGTATAACAAAGTCCCCTGATCGAGAATAACAAAGTCCCCTGATCGAGTATAATAAAGTCCCCTGGTCGAGTATAACAAAGTCACCTGATCGAGCATAACAAATGCCCCTGGTCGAATATAATAAAGCCTCCTCATCGAGAATAACAAAGTCCCCTGATCGAGAATAACAAAGTCCCCTGATCGAGTATAACAGATTCCCCTGGTCGAGTATAACAAAGTCCCCTGATCGAGAATAACAAAGTCCCCTGGTCGAGTATAACAAAGTCCCTTGGTCGATTATAACAAAGTCCCCTGAACAAGTATATCAAAGTCCCCTGGTCGAGTATAAAAAGTCCCCTGATCGAGAATAACAAAGTCCCCTGGTGGAGTATAACAAAGTCCCCTGATAGAGTATAACAAAGCTCACTCATCGAGTATAACAAAGCCCTTTGATCGAGTAAAACAAAGTCCCCTGGTGGAGTATAACAAAGTCCCCTGATCGAGTATAACAATGCTCCCTCATCGAGTATAACAAAGTCCTCTGATCGAGCAATACAAAGACCCCTGGTCGAGTATATCAATCCCCCATGATCGAGTATAGCAAATTCCCCTTATCGAGAATATCAAAGTCCTCTGATCGAGTATAACAAACTCCCCTGGTCGAACATAACAAAGTTCTCTGATCGAGTATAAGAAAGTCTCCTGATGGACTATAAAAAACTCCCCTGGTCGAGTATAATGAAGCCCCTTGATCGAATATAACAAAGTCCCCATGTCGAGTATAACAAAGTCCTTTGGTCTAGTATAACAAAGTCCCCTGGTCGAGTATAACAAAGGCCCCTCATCGAGTATAACAAAGTCCCCTGAACGAGTATAACAAAGTCCCCTGGTCGAGCATAACAAAGTCCCCTGGTCGAGTATAACAAAGGCCCCTCATCGAGTATAACAAAGTCCCCTGATCGGGAATAACAAAGGCCCCTGGTGGAGTATAACAAAGTCCCCTGATCGAGTATAACAAAGCTCCCTCATCCACTATAACAAAGTCCCCTGATCGAGAAATACAAAGACCCCTGGTCGAGTACAACAAAGCCCCATGATCGAGAATAACTAAGTCCCCTAATCGAGAATAACAAAGTCCCCTAATCGAGTATAACAAATTCCCCTGGTCAAGTATAACAAAGTTCCCTAATCGACTATAACAAAACCCACTGATGGAGTATAACAAAGTCCCCTGATCGAGTTTAATAAAGCCCCCTAATCGAGTAAAACAAATACCCTTGATCTAATATAACAAAATCCCCTGATCGAGTATAACAAAGCCCCTTGATCGAGTACAACAATGTCCCCATGTCGAGTATAAAAACGTCCCCTGATCGAGTATAACAAATCCACCCTATCGAGTATAACAAAGTCCCCTGATTGAGTTTAACAAAGTCCCCTGATCGAGTATAACAAAGTCCCCTGGTCTAGTATACCAAAGTCCCCTAATCGAGAATAACAAAGTCCCCTGATCGAGTATAACAAAGTCCCCTGATCGAGAATAACAAAGTCCCCTAATCGAAGTATAACAAAGTCCCCTGGTCGACTATGACAAAGTCACCTGATCGAGCATAACAAAGGCCCCTGGTCGAGTATAATAAAGTCCCCTGATCGAGTATAACAAAGTCCCCTGGTCTAGTATAACAAAGTTCCCTAATCGAGAATAACAAAGTCCCCTGATCTAGTATAACAAAGTCCCCTGGTCGAGTATAACAAAGTCCCCTGGTCGAGTATAACAAAGTCCCCTGGTCGAGTATAACAAAGTGCCGTGATCGAGTATAACAAAGTGCTCTGATCGCATATAACAAAGTCCCCTAATCTACTATAACATAGTACCCTAGTCGAGTATAACAAAGGCCTCTGATCAAGTATAACAAAGACCCTTGGTCGAGCAAAACAAAGGCCCCTGGTCGAGCATAACATAGGCCCCTGGTCGAGTATAACAAAGCCCCCGCATCGAGTATAACAAAGTCCCCTGGTTGCGTATAACAAAGCCCCATGATCGTGTATAGCAAAGTCCCCTGATCGAGAATAACAAAGTCCCCTAATCGAAGTATAACAAAGTCCCCTGGTCGAGTATGACAAAGTCACCTGATCGAGCAAAACAAAGGCCCCTGGTCGAGTATAATAAAGTCCCCTGATCGAGTATAACAAAGACCCCTGGTCTAGTATAACAAAGTTCCCTAATCGAGAATAACAAAGTCCCCTGATCTAGTATAACATAGTCCCCTGGTCGAGTATAACAAAGTCCCCTGGTCGAGTATAACAAAGTGCCCTGATCGAGTATAACAAAGTGCCCTGATCGCGTATAACAAAGTCCCCTAATCGACTATAACATAGTACCCTAGTCGAGTATAACAAAGGCCTCTGATCAAGTATAACAAAGACCCTTGGTCGAGCAAAACAAAGGCCCCTGGTCGAGCATAACATAGGCCCCTGGTCGAGTATAACAAAGCCCCCGCATCGAGTATAACAAAGTCCCCTGGTTGCGTATAACAAAGCCCCATGATCGTGTATAGCAAAGTCCCCGGATCGAGAATAACAAAGTCCCCTGATCCAGTATAATAAAGTCCCCTGGTCGAGTATAACAAAGTCACCTGATCGAGCATAACAAATGCCCCTGGTCGAGTATAATAAAGCCTCCTGATTGTGTGTAAAAACGTTCCCTGATCGAGCATAACAAAGCCCTCTGATCGAGTATAACAAAGCCCCCACATCGAATATTACATAGTCCCCTGATCGAGTATAACAAAGCCCCCTAATCGATTATAACAAAGTCTCCTCATCGAGTATCACAAAGTCCATTGGTCAAGTATAACAGAGCCCCCTGATCAAGTATAACAAAGTCCTCTGATCGAGTATAACAAAGCCCCCTAATCGAGTATTTTAAAGTACCCTGATCGAGTATAACAAAGCCCCCTAATCGATTATAACAAAGTCTCCTGATCGAGTATAACAAAGTCCATTGGTCGAGTATAACAAGGCCCCCTGATCAAGTATAACAAAGTCCCCTAATCGAGAATAACAAAGTCCCCTGATCGAGTATAACAAAGTTCCCTGATCGAGTATAACAAAGTCCCCTGGTCGAATATAACATGGTCCCCTGGTCGAGTATAACAAAGGCCCCTGATCGAGAATAACAAAGTCCCCTAATCGAGTATAACAAATTCCCCTCGTCGAGTATAACAAAGTTCCCTTATCGAGTATAACAAAGTCCCCTGATCGAGTATAACAAAGTCCCTGGTCTAGTATAACAAAGTCCCTAATCGAGAATAACAAAGTCCCCTGATCGAGTATAACAAAGTCCCTGGTCGAGTATAACAAAGTCCCCTGATCGAGTATAACAAAGTCCTGGTCTAGTATAACAAAGTCCCCTAATCAAGAATAACAAAGTCCCCGAACAAGTATAACAAAGTCCCCTGGTCTAGTATAAAAAGTCCCCTGATCGAGAATAACAAAGTCCCCTGGTGGAGTATAACAAAGTCCCCTGATCGAGTATAACAAAGGCCCCTGATCGAGTCTAACAAAGTCCCCTGAACAAGTATAAGAAAGTCCCCTGGTCGAGTATAAAAAGTCCCCTGATCGAGAATATCAAAGTCCCCTGGTGGAGTACAACAAAGTCCCCTGATTGAGAATATCAAAGTCCCCTGGTGGAGTATAACAAAGCCCCATGATCGAGTAAAACAAAGTCCCCTGATCGAGAATAACAAAGTCCCCTGATCGAGTATAACAAAATCCCCTGGTCGAGTATAACAAAATTCCCTGATTGAGTATATCAAAGGCCCCTGGGCGAGTATAACAAAGGCCCCTGATCGAGTATAACAAATTCTCCTGATCTATTATAACAACGTCCCCTGATTGAGTATAACAAAGTCCCCTGGTCGAGTATAACAAAGTCATCTTATCGTGTATAACAAAAACCCTGATCGAGTATAACAAAGTCCCCTGGTCAGGTATAACAAAGCCTCCTCATCGAGTATAGCAAAGTCCCCTGATCGAGTATAACAAAGCCCCCTTATCGAGTATAACAAAGTCCCCTTATCGAGTATAACATAGGAGCCTGATCGTGTCTAACAAAGGCACCTAATCGAGACTAACAAAGGCCCCTGATCAAGTATAACAAAGTCCCCTAATCGAGTCTAACAAAGGCCCCTAATCGAGTATAACAAAGTCCCCTAATCTTGTATTACAAAGGCCCTTCATCGAGAATAACAAAGGCCCTTCATCGAGTATAACAAAGGCCCCTCATCGAATATAATAAAGTCCCCTGATCGAGTATAACAAAGGCCTTTGATCGAGTAAAACAAAGACCCCTGATGGAGTATAAACAAGTCCCCTTATCGAGTATAACAAAGCCCCTTGATCGAGTATAACAAAGTCCCCATGTCGAGTAGAACTATCCCCTGATCGAGTATAACAAATTCACCTTATCGAGTATAACAAAGTCACCTGATCGAGTATAACAAAGTCCCCTGGTCGAGTATAACAAAGGCCCCTCATCAAGTATAACAAAAGCCCTTGATCGTGCAAGACAAAGGCCCCTCGTCGAGCATAACAAAGGCCCCTGGTCGAGTATAACAAAGCCCCCTCATCAAGTATAAAAAAGTCCCCTGGTCGAGTATAACAAAGCCCGATGATCGTGTATAACAAAGTCCCCTGATCGAGAATAACAAAGTCCCCTAATCGAAGTATAACAAAGTCACCTGGTCGAGTATAACAAAGTCACCTGATCGAGCATAACAAAGGCCCCTGGTCGAGTATAATAAAGTCCCCTGATCGAGTATAACAAAGTCCCCTGGTCTAGTATAACAAAATTCCCTAATCGAGAATAACAAAGTCCCCTGATCTAGTATAACAAAGTTCCCTGGTCGAGTATAACAAAGTCCCCTGGTCGAGTATAACAAAGTGCCCTGATCGAGTATAACAAAGTGCCCTGATCGCGTATAACAAAGTCCCCTAATCGACTATAACATAGGCACCTAGTCGAGTATAACAAAAGCCTCTGATCAAGTATAACAAAGGC
>NW_024727718.1:0-28081 GCF_018991925.1 Homarus americanus | reverse complement strand
GTAAGGGGTGGCAGTAAGGGGTAGGAGTAAGGGGTGGGAGCAAGGGGTACGAGTAAGAGGGTGGAAGCAAGGGGTGGAAGCAAGGGGTGGGAGTAAGGGGTATGAGTAAGTGGTAGGAGTAAGTGGTAGGAGTAAGGGGTAGAAGTAAGGGGTAGAAGTAAGGGGTAGGAGTAAGGGGTAGAAGTAAGGGGTAGAAGGAAGGGGTGGGAGCAAGGGGTGGGAATAAGGGGTGGGAATAAGGGGTGGGATTAAGGGGTGGGAGTAAGGGGTAGGAGTAAGGGGTAGGAGTGACGAGTAAGAATGTGGGACAAGAGGGAGGGGTAGCAGTGGGGGGTAGGGTTAGGTTACAAACTTCTATTTACTTCAACATCTGTATCCTGCTGGTGATGTTCTCTCTTTAAACAATTTATAAAATAAATAAATAAATGGTCAGGTGTAAATGGTAAGAGTATTTAACAGAGTAATACTGAGTTATTACAAGAAAGAACTAAAAACTGTCCACTGTGTGTATCAACATTTTATAAAAGTATTTGTGAAGCTGTAAAATACTTAGATATAAACTTTTAATTCAACTCTGTAATAAAAATAATTGCAATAATGAATCTAAACAAGAAATGAACTGGGTGAAAAAAAATCTACAAAATACTAGAAATATATAAAAGAAGAATTACAGTAAAACCTGAATCATTGTAATAAACATTATTAAACTTTTCGTTGTTATGACCTTAAACAAACAAGGAAGACTCGTCTAGATTTTCGCTCTGTGAATTAACTCCTTGGATCGCTTTTGGGCAAGAGGGGAGTTACTCCGACTTATTCCGTGAAAATGTTCCCAACTGTCCATAGAATCCGTTACAGTTTCCTTTGTAGTAAGTGACTCACAAATGATTAATATTCCCATTCACCAATACTTTATTATATCAGAGAACAGTGCAGAGATAAGCTGGCCAATGAGCGATGGTCAAAGATAATACAGATTTAATACTGGACTGATAAGTACAGCTATAGTGATTTGTTTCATTTTACAGTAATAATAAACTTTATCAAATGTTATAACTACCAAAGTGTTATTTTCGTGATCGATACCCTGCTGCCAGGATTATAACATCGTTTAAAAGTTCAGTAAAAATATCATGCAGATTAAAACCTAACCTAGTGTATCGTAACCTAACTTAGCCTTTCCTAAGCTAACTTAGACTATCCTAAACTAGCCTAACCTATCCTAATCACACCAAACCTAACCTATCCTAAATTTATATATCATCAACAGATTTATAGATATGTTGGAGAAAAAATTATCAAAAGTTTGTTGTCTCTGCAAATGTATTTAAAAAAAAAGAAAATGAAATGAAAACTTTCTAGAGAACTCAATTGTGTCATGAGCGTTGCGGCTTGGTTAGGTTAGGTAACATTAGGTTAGGTTAGATAAGGTAAGGTAAGATTAGGTAAGGTGAGGTAGTGTTAGGGTTAAATACATTTTACTAATTTTGCATCAAAATAATCACGACTGAAGGTATCGGATAAAAAAACCTCTGAATATAATTCTTTTTCTGAGAAAAAAATTTCTTTACCACTTATTTTTTGCCCCACTTTTTTTATTAGGTTTGATGAACTTAGATTAGGTTAGGTATTATTTAACTCTGAGTCATGGGTACTTATTGGATACTTGGCAGAATAACTTGTTATAACTTGGTCCTAACAAAGGCGGAGTCTAAGCAAAAATGTTCACTTGACCTCATATTTGGATTTCATTACTGAAGGATATTTACAGCTATACCACATTAATAAGGTCTATCTGCAAGTTTATTCAGTCATAAAAAAAAATATACCTTAAATGTGGACAATAAAAATCTTCTATTTTGGTACAAATTACTTGAAAAGTTGTAAGAACACAAAAGCTGCATCTCTTCCATTCAGCGAGAAATAGAACACCCAAGCCTCTTCTTGTCGAAAAAAAAAACTAATATTGTATTTTAGTATGTTGATGTACAAAACATTTTCTTCATTATTCTATGATAAAACAAGTCTAACAAGCATTATTAAAACATATGTTATTAATTTTTTTTCATGCAATCGGGAAATAGCGACTACTATATCCAGGTTGATCGTGTTGAGGTCCTGTAAGTTACAGGCTAGATTACGAGCTCACTTACGGAGTTCGATGCCAAATATTTGTTTTGAGGATCCCGATCGGAGACTGTAAGTCCAGTTACTTGGTAAACAAGTAGATACAGTGAAATAAACTGCTGTACCTAAATATTATGTAACTCAAAATATATTCCCAAAACAGCACGTTTACAGATGAAAATAATAAAAGCATAAATAATACAAACAAAATCAATTAATATGTTTTTTATTGCAGTATTTTTAAATATCAGAAGCGTAGGTTCAGCGCTTCTTTTGTGTCTTTTTCCCGGTGAAGATGTAGTCTCCCCATGGCAGGTACTGGTCCTTTTATACACGGCAGAAAGTGGTAGTTTCCTTCTTCTTCTTGTTGTTTTGGGTCTTGTTGTTTTGGGTCTTGTTGTTTTGGGTCTTAGTGTGTTTTGTGGTCTGCAGTTTGTTAGATGGTGTTATATGTAGTGATGAAGGATGGCGTTATATTGTAGTAATGATGGATGGTGTTATATGTAGTGATGATAAGAGGGTAATATATGTAGTGATGATGGATTGTGTTATATATATATATTGATGATGCATGATGTTATATGTAGTGATGATGGTTGGTGTTATATGTAGTGATGCTGGATGGTGTTATATGTAGTGATGATGGATAGAGTTATATGTAGTGATGTTGGATGACAAGAGAGTGAAAGGATGATGGGTGGTAAGCAGGCGTAGTGATGTTGGATGGTGTTATATGTAGTGATGATGGATGATATTATATGTAGTGATGATAGGATGGTTCTATATGTAGTGATGATGGATGGTGTTATATGTAGTGATGATGGATGATGTTATATGTAGTGATGATAGGTTGGTTTTATATGTAGTGATGTCGGATGGTGTTATATGTCGTGATGGATGGTTCTATATGTAGTGATGGTGGATGGTGTTATATGTAGTGATGATGGATCGTGTTATATGTAGTGATGATGGATAGTGTTATATGTAGTGATAATGATGGATGGTGTTATAAGTAGTGATGATGGATGTTATATGTAGTGATGAAGGATGGTGTTAGTGAAGATTGTGAAGTGAGATGTAGTGAAGATTGTGAAGTGAGATGTAGTGAAGATTGTGAAGTCAGATGTGGTGAAGACTGTGAAGTGAGATGTAGTGAAGATTGTGAAGTGAGATGTAGTGAAGATTGTGAAGTGAGATGTAGTGAAGATTGTGAAGTGAGATGTAGTAATGATTGTGAAGTGAGATGTAGGGAAGATTGTGAAGTGAGATGTAGTGAAGATTGTGAAGTGAGATGTAGTGAAGATTGTGAAGTGAGATGTAGTGAAGATTGTGAAGTGAGATGTAGTGAAGATTGTGAAGTGGGATGTAGTGAAGATTGTGAAGTGAGATATAGTGAAGATTGTGAAGTGAGATGCAGTGAAGATTGTGAAGTGAGATGTAGTGAAGATTGTGAAGTGAGATGTAGTGAAGATTGTGAAGTGAGATGTAGTGAAGATTGTGAAGGGAGATGTAGTGAAGATTGTGAAGGGAGATGTAGTGAAGATTGTGAAGTGAGATGTAGTGAAGATTGTGAAGTGAGATGCATGAAGATTGTGAAGTGAGATGTAGTGAAGATTTTATAGTGAGATGTGGTGAAGATTGTGAAGTGAGATGTAGTGAAGATTGTGAAGTGAGATGTCGTGAAGATTGTGAAGTTAGATGTGGTAAAGAGTGTGAAGTGAGATGTAGTGAAGATTGTGATGTGAGATGTAGTGAAGATTGTGAAGTGAGATGTAGTGAAGATTGTGAAGTGAGATGTAGTGAAGATTGTGAAGTGAGATGTAGTGAAGATTGTGAAGTGAGATGTAGTGAAGATTGTGAAGTGAGATGTAGTGAAGATTGTGAAGTGAGATGTAGTGAAGATTGTGAAGTGAGATGTAGTGAAGTTTGTGAAGTGGGATGTAGTGAAGATTGTGAAGTGAGATGTAGTGAAGATTGTGAAGTGGGATGTAGTGAAGATTTTGAAGTGAGATGTAGTGAAGATTGTGAAGTGAGATGTAATGAAGATTGTGAAGTGAGATGTAGTGAAGATTGTGAAGTGAGATGTAGTGAAGATTGTGAAGTGAGATGTAGTGAAGATTGTGAAGTGAGATGTAGTGAAGATTGTGAATTGAGAAGTAGTGAAGATTGTGAAGTGGGATGTCGTGAAGATTGTGAAGTGAGATGTAGTGAAGATTGTGAAGTGAGATGTAGTGAAGATTGTGAAGTGAGATGTAGTGAAGATTGTGAAGTGAGATGTAGTGAAGATTGTGAAGTGAGATGTAGTGAAGATTGTGAAGTGAGATGTAGTGAAGATTGTAAAGTGAGATGTGGTAAAGATTGTGAAGTGAGATGTGGTGAAGATTGTGAAGTGAGATGTGGTGAAGATTGTGAAGTGAGATGTGGTGAAGATTGTGAAGTGAGATATGGTGAAGATTGTGAAGTGAGATGTAGTGAAGATGTGAAGTGAGATGTAGTGAAGATTGTGAAGGGAGATGTAGTGAAGGTTGTGAAGTGAGATGTAGTGAAGATTGTGTAGTGAGATGTAGTGAAGATTGTGAAGTGAGATGTAGTGAAGATTGTGAAGTGAGATGTAGTGAAGATTGTGAAGTGAGATGTAGTGAAGATTGTGAAGTGAGATGTAGTGAAGATTGTGAAGTGAGATGTAGTGAAGATTGTGAAGTGAGATGTAGTGAAGATTGTGAAGTGAGATGTAGTGAAGATTGTGAAGTGAGATGTAGTGAAGATTGTGAAGTGAGATGTAGTGAAGATGTGAAGTGAGATGTAGTGAAGATTGTGAAGTGAGATGTAGTGAAGATTGTGAAGTGAAATGTAGTGAAGATTGTGAGGTGAGATGTAGTAAAGATTGTGAGGTGAGATGTAGTGAAGATTGTGAAGTGAGATGCAGTGAAGATTGTGAAGCGAGATGTAGTGAAGATTGTGAAATAAGATTATAAAGTAAACTGTTGTAATTGAGGTTAAACGAACGCGGGTTATTCTGTAGTGTATCCGTGTCTTGTTAACGTGGAACCAACATGGCGGTGGTTCTCAATATAGATACGTTATTTTGCCGGGAATTTCTGTCAAAACAAAATATGAATCAACTATATTTAGCCTAAATTAACCTAACGGCTTTATTATATATTCTAAGTTTTTTAAGTTGGATAGATCAGATCAGGTTAGGTTAAGTCAGGTTGGGTTAGGTTAGGTTAGTTTTGTTAATTTTGCCACTTAGAGGCTAGTTTATTGTGCCCCCCATACTCATCCTGTCAGCTGTAGCACAGAGAGATTACAAAGTGGTGTTAGATGAGGTAGGTGGTTAAGTTAAGTTTCAATAGGTTAGGCTAGATTATGTCAGGTTGGGTTAAGTTAGGTTAGGTAGGTAATAAGTAGATAGGTTATGTTAGGTAGGTGGGAAAGTTAGGTTTGATTAGGTTAGCTTATGTCAGACGGGGAGGTTTGGTTAGATTATGTCAGGTTAGGTCAGATTACGTCAGGTTAGGTTACATTATGTCAGGTTAGGTTACATTATGTCAGGTTAGGTTAGATTATGTCAGGTTAGGTTAGATTACGTCAGGTTAGGTTAGATTATGTCAGGTTAGGTCAGATTACGTCAGGTTAGGTTAGATTATGTCAGGTTAGGTCAGATTACGTCAGGTTAGGTTAGATTATGTCAGGTTAGGTAAGTAGGTAGAGGTGGGTAAAAAAGGTTAGGTTAGGTCGGCAGGTTTTAGTGTAGGAGCTTAAGTAATCCCGTAAAAATTTCATGTTAATTTTTGACACCATACATTATAATAATCCTTATAAACTATGTTAAGGAACTGTGGTGTCATTTTTTCTGAACGGTTTATTATAAGTTTTATGCCTTTATAGAAGTTTTATCAAAGAGCGGCGTAATGAACCACAGATGTATTACCATTAAGTCCTAATTAACTTAAAACATGACTAATAACCTATAAACATGTAGTATTATATGATTACAATTTAACATAATATATCATGAATGCTGTTATAATATCATAAGTGTGTTACAAACATGGCTGCTCATATATGCCATCCTGTCTCTGGCAAAGAAGAGATTGTAGTAAGTAAAATTTTTTGCTAAAGACAAATACTGGAAATTAAACATATACATATTACCATTATCTGAAAAGCTTAGAACCACCGTTTTATATTTATTAAAAGTTTGTAGTGTTATACATCATGTGTAAACAAGTCACAAGTTATTATTTACGACATTGCTTCAGTCCTCGTCATCAGAGTCTTCTGTGTACAACAGATTCCTTCACCTTGTTTAGGCATTTCTCATCATCTGCTTGACAGTTACACATCTCGGTGCATGTCATGCTATTCTTTCTGATTCTTTCTGTATGAACATGACAATGATCCACATTTCCTGACGCCACATACACATTTAACAAGTTCTGTGATTGCTTCTGGAGCTGGTGGTTGGTCTGATATTACTAGTATGAAACAGTCATTGTCAATCTTCCAGCCATGCTCTAATTGTGAAAGCATTTCACTGTCTGCATCACAAGACCACAGAAGAGCTTGATACCTTCCTCTCAATATATGATACTTTAGAGTTGCTGCAGTCGCTGGTAGTTCTCCAGCTTCTGCCTGCGTTTTCTTGAAGAGATGCCATCTAAGTTATGACAGCTTAGTGAAAGTCATTCGTGGACAGTAGAGCTTAAATACAAATTCCTTTAGACCAATAAACATGTCTGCTGGAGGGCATTTGGTCTACTCAGCATCTTGAATGCATCTAGGACTTTTGTGTTAGATTTCATCAAAGTGCTCCAACATGCTTTCTTTCCTTTGCCAACAAATTTTCCAATGCAGTCAGATCCTGTGAAGGCATGGAAACCTGTAAGGCTCTCTGCCCAATGTGTCGTCGCTCACCAGTTCCTGTTTTCATACTTGTATTTTCTCCAAGTTGAGGCTGCTTTAATATGCCAAACACATCAGTGTCTGGTGACTTGATATGTACAGTGCTGCCCTTCTGTGATGCATATACTGTATGTCCTGCTTAAGTTCTATAACTTGTGATAGCAATTTGATGGTTGAAGTCTTATTTGCTGCTTTCCACGACAGAAGATTAACCTTGGACATCTTTTCCCAGATGCTCAATGGACCAACAATACGTTTCTTGACAAAATTTTCATAATTTTGTCTTCCAACTTCATATGCACATAGATTGTCATATTTGGCATTTTCTGGCATTACAGCTCCAGTTACCAAGTTTAAAAGAGCATCATTTTCCTGGGATTACAGTCACCAATAACATTGTGTAGCTTCTGTACATCAGCATATTGACGGCTGACAATAGCTGTAGAGAGCTCATGATGTTCTGTTCTTTTGTAATCTTTATGAGTTTGATATTTTATGTAATGAACTTAATTTGAAAACCCAAATGGTAGTATATGATCTTTTATCACCTTAGACACTCTGTGCGTCATGCCTCTCAAGTGATTTTTTTCCTCTCTTACTTCTCTGGACAAATACGACCTTTATCCCATCAGAAAAAATATCACCATATATTTTCTTAATCTACAGGTGCCAAGGTTTAAAATGACGGATGGTGTTAAAAATTAACCTGAAATTTTTACGTGACCACATATTGTCTTGTTGAGTTTCTGAGAGAACTTCACGGCTAAATAGCGCCTCTGTATTGATAGCCGGTACATGTCGTAATATCCACCGCTCATAGTTAAATCTTTATGTCCGTTTATTTTGTCCTAATTTAAGTATCAAAGAGTGTTTTTATTTTTAAGTATCTTAAGTATCTTTTTTCCTCACTCTTAAGTATCTAAGTATGATTTTTTTTCATTTTTAAGTAACTAACCATATTTTTGTTTTCATTATAAAATGTGATTGATATAGACAACAGAAGTAAATATCAGCTGGAGGTCGTAAACGAAGCTGATGTGAAGTATTTTGACTCACTGTTCCCACGAACTAATTGCTTCTCTGGTTTATACCGAAGAAATAAAACCGTCAACGAACCATCCGATTCAAATGTGTCTTAGGCGATACAGGGTGTTTAGGCGTCATTCTGATACCAAGAATGACTTTGTGTACTGTGGTGAAGCTGGGGGTAGGATAGGGTTGGGTTGGGTTGGGATGGGTTAGGATTACGCATGTGTGGGTATATTCTGTCGCATTTTATAGGTATCTTGCGTCTTTCTCTTTATTCCTTCTTTATCATGAGTATCTGTGCCTATTAATACACCACCTCGCAGGATAGTGGAAGAGGAATGGATAGTAACGAGATAATATTCTTCTTACATATACCTTAGCTTGATTACAGGTAACACCAGGTAGAAGTTACGTGACTCTTAAGAGTTTTCCTCGACTTGGCTGATTCAACTGTAAGACTTGCTGTATTTATCCTTATTAAAATCCTCCACCTGTAAGACCCTCCACTTGTAAGACTCTCCACCTGTAAGACCCTCCACTTGTAAGACTCTCCACTTGTAAAACCCTTTATGGATTTGAAATACCTTCTCGTCTTGACTCCACTAGTACTGTACACACCCTCTCTAGCCTTAGTTTACAGTAATGTTGAAGTATATAATGAAGACTCACAGCTCATGGGTTAGAAAAACAAAAGATGCTTGTTTTATTTATTTATTTATTTATTTATTTATAGCTTATTTTAGAATCCCCGAAAGTTAGAACAAAATGGCTGACGGGACTCACAAGCGGGCGATGTTTACAGTATGGACCAAGAATAAAAAATAAATGAAAAATAAAATAAATAAATCGTAAATTGGTGCATTGTTTCTCCAGGGGTAATTATAGAAGTACAAATGTTCTCCAGCAGTGGGTAACGATCATAGCCACGTATAGAGCTTCTAACGCAGGTAGATTGATATAGATGCATTACCTGGAGTTAGTGGGTTACAGGGGCCTCCTACACGATAATATTAAAGGTGTTTTTTCCTTCTGTTTGTGGCACTTGAGGTGTTTAGGTTAGGTTTAATTAAAATGGTTTAGTTATAATAGTTATATTACGATAAGTTAAGTTGAATTTAGAACTTTTGATTTGCATATATCGTGTTTTAGAAGGATTTGTTAGCTAATAAGTTAATTTGGATAAGTTTAGTTTAATTTAGATCATTTGATTTTACAAGGTCGTATTATAATGACTGGGAACCATATAGAAAACTGTTAGAGAAGTAAATATTTCTACGGCAGTGAATGAGTAAGTCAATAAGTGGTGTATAGAGTTGCTGACGCAACTTAAACGGTATATACTGTACATTATATGTTATCAGAGCTTTCCTGTTGTACGTAACCGCCTCCGTCAAAGTGTCTTACTGGCTCATGTGAAGATTAGCCTCTAGTTTATTTTACCTCAAGATTAACTACACTGGCACTGCCTGACCTGACCTGATCTGACCTACCCTACCCTACCCTACCCTACCCTACCCTACCCTACCCTAACCTAACCTAACCTAACTTAACTTCCCAAGCGTAGGGTTAATCATTAGTTGAAATAAGCTGGAGGGTTAATTCAGGCAATCTATCTTAATTCACACTTTTCTGTGCGAGGCCTCTCTACCTTAATACTTGAGAGCAGGAGGAGGAGGACTTACAACGTCTACAGATCATCGTTAACCTAGGGCAGATATTGAATACCTTTTGTTTACCTTCGTGGCTTAAGAATTATCTAACACCATAAGACTATTCTGCCTCAATACAATAATACAGTAATTGATTATTGTATTCTAATAAAATTTACGGTGTATCTTGTGAACCAGATTTATTGTTTGACCTTAGTGAATGAGAAACTGGTTGAGGTGTATTGTGGTAAACATCCTTAAGAGCAGCTCTGTGTGTTCTTACGACCTCAAAGTAACACAAAAGGTAGCCAATATCTACCCTTGATCAGTCACTTTATGTAGATGTCAATTGTGTCATTATTCTAGACTTAGTGCCCCCTGGAGGAGAAAGTAAATACAATGTTGATATATTTTGGTCACAACACACACTAGTAGATTATTTTTCCTTTTTAACTAAATAATTAACACTATGAAGCTAACTAATTATATAACTCAAAGATGGTAACCAATATGGCGTCGATATTGTTCACATACTCTATGATAAATAGATGTATTGTCTGTTTAATTTTAGGGAAGAATTTAATTTATAAACTTTTGAGAATCTGGATACAGGAGTTTTGTCTTTGTGTGTGTGTGTGTGGTGATGATGACGCATACTTTCCTCTGCAGTGAAAAAAATATCTTGACATTGCAAAGTTTAACTGTAAGCCGAAGGAACGTTTGTAATGTGACTTGTTATGTGAAATTGTAACTTGAAATTCTTTGTGAAAAAATATTTCCCTATAAAGTTTGGCAATAAATGAAGTATTACATCAAGGTGTAACTTGTAGTTCCTTGTGGAGTAATTACCTATGTGGACGATACAGCTACTCCAGGGTGTAAGACCTAGAGTAGAAAGTCTTTAGACCTTACCTGAGGTTGAAAGACTCTTATAGTGGAACGTCTTAGGTATTGAAACTTTAATTACAGTAAATAAAATATAATCTACCTAAACATTCCTTCACCTGGCGACAACTAATGATACAGGTGGTGTAATAGCTCTTTAAAATTCCTCCGTTTGATATAATAATGACCACACATGAACTTATAATGTGCAATATCTTGATAACACATTAGCTGCAACATTACACATAGTCCAGTGTATGTGTAGTGAGGGACATCTACCTAAATGAGTTACAGAATGTGAAGTTGAGGCAAAAAAAAGTTGGGACATGTTTGAGATCATCAGTTGAGCCAAACGTTTATACTCAATATTGTTTTAATGGTATTTTAGAGCGACCGAAAAATGTAAACAAAATGGCCGGCTAGGTGACACATACCTTACAAGAAATAAACATGAGAACGAACACAGACACACACACACACACACACACACACACACACACACACACACACACACACACACCAGTTTTACCCACATTATCACCAGACTATCGGCATACCTGGTCAGTGGACACCTGCCTCCTCCTCCTCCTCCTCACCTTGCTAATATGCTAATATGCTAATATGCTCTGGTATGTTCCAGTCTATTTAAGATATGCTGCCATCTATCTTAAAGAGCTTATGCTAGGTTGGTCTGATATGCTCCTCAAAGACTATGCTGATATACTCTTGTCATCTGATATGCCATTATGTTCATATCACTCTAAAGGATATACTAATATGTTCTGATATGTTGGTATGGTTCTGTCTCTCAGAGGGTGTGCTGATGTACTATAAGAGCATATGGGTATGCTGATATACTTTGTTATGTAGCTAGGCTCATATCTCTCTTACAGGGTATGCTAATATACCCTGATATGCTTGCATCTATCTCTGAGCGTATACTGGTTGACTGTAATGACATAAGAGATATGCTGGTATGCTTCTAAGGGAATATGTTAACATACTCTAATAATAATTTGAAATGAGGTTAGCTATACCTTAGATTCAGGGGATATACTGATATGATATGAATTAACCTAGAAGTATACTGATATGTTCTCAAGGCATTCAGGGATCTGTTAGTATGCTTCGACATACTTTCGGAACAAGGTAAACTGGACCTTCAGAAGATAGGGTGATATGCTGACATATTCTGATGGATCTAAGAGAGAGTGGAAGACTATGAGAGCTAGTTAATATACTCAGGTATGTTGATATCCCTTCATGGCACTTGGGATATATGGTAATATACTCCGATGTGTCTCTTTGGATATACTGATATGCCACTAATGGGTCCCCAGAAAGCAGGAGACAAGTTGATCTGCTTCGAGGACACTAATCTGTATAATGATTTTTTCCCTGACTGTTAAGAAGTATACTGGTATATTTCAAATGTTGCTTAGTATTATAGTATACTTTGGGCTGTTCTGAACATATTTCACAGCCTATTTTCAGAAATATATGCTGCTGTCACTGGCTTGTTTATTCCGGAGACATTGATTATACTTTGAGTATGTTGATATGCTTTGTTACCAGTCAAGGAATATGCTGATATGTTCTGACACTTCTCAGTGATTACCCTGATATACTTAGATACCTGATAGTATTTATTGGAGTATAGTGTCCTATACTCTGATGTCATTCTAGTGATATGCTGATGAGCTGACATACCGCTTTATGTAACTGTGATATATTGAATCATATACATCCATTCCTCACGCTTAATATATATGATATTCTAAACAATGCTGATATTATTTATGTTATACCCTGATTATATACTAACATACTACAGTGTCATTTATAGTGTATGATATTAAACATTCGGGGGTATACTTTGAGGTTATTTAGAGAATATGATGGCAAACGGTGATATACTCTGATGCTATATTTGGTATACACAGATATATTGATATAATTTATATAATATACCGATAGATATAACTAAATATCTGTGAAGTAAATCCTGTACTTTTTGATATACCATTCAGGGTGAAGGTATGCTAATATACCACGATAGCACCCGTCTCTCAGCGCTAATATACCCTGATGGCACACTTAACATCCTGGCGCCGGTCGTGGGGTATACTGATATGCTAAAGTCTTCTTCATCTTCTAATATCTCGACTTCAGCTTCGTAAACTGTGATTACTTAAACGTATTTAACGCTCGTTTACGTAACTTTTTTGTAGAATAAATGAATGTATATCCGGGGATCTTCTGTTTCTTTGTCCATCTGATGTTTGCGTCCATGTTGAGGAGAACCACTTAGCAGGGCTTGCATTTTCCCATAATGTGTTACCTCAAGTTCCATAATTTGCACTTAGTGAAGCCACGATATCCCGCGTTATGTTGCCCGTCTTACTTCCTTCTGGGTTATGTGTCTTAAGTTGGTGAAAAAATTAAATTAAGGCTGAATTATTGTTAAATGTTAAGGTATTATAGCACTTGTCTGTCGTGTTGTTAATATAACATAGTTTCACCAGCAGTATGTACTCAAGAGCTTATTAACATCGTTGACGAGTCAGAGCCGCAACACTGAACCAATCTATATGAACATTAACACAAAAAATAAATTGTTACATTACATCGACTATCAAGACATAACTTACAATACAAATTAATAAATAATTGTACCAGGCAGATAAAAATATTAGTTACAAAAAATTATGAAAATAGTCTTAATGTTCACGCCAGAACTTACTCCATAACAAAAGCCATACAACATTTTCCCAGTTAAGACTTCGTTAAATACAATCTCAAACTCCTTCTCAGAAACTGTGTGTTGGTGGTGTGCCACGTGTGGTGTGTGTGTGTGTGTGTGTGACAGCACCTTTGATTTATACAAATATTCACCCAAATGAATAACACCAAGTAATTCACCATGTTATTCACGACTCTTAGATCACTTGGCTTGCGTCTCTCAAAAGGTCGAGCCAGGGTCAGCTGATTCAGTAAACACTGCTCACATTAATAGGGACCTGCCACACTTTGCCATAAACAGATAAATTGTACCGGGAATTTTCCCCCCACACACTCATCATTGTCACTTTATGTAACTTGCTGACAAAACCCATGACCCTTCAGGCCTTTTACGCCCTTAATGCATGAGTCATAAAGGCAAGCATGAACTCCGCATGCTTCCCAGTTGGGCACTGTAAACGCTTCTGCGCTTCACCTTGCACAGGATGTAAGGGGGTGCCCAATAAACTAGCCCCTCGTGGGCAATCTGTAATCACTACCACTGTCTCGCGGCCCAGAGTAGTAGTTGGACATATCACTAGACAGGGAAATTCACACTTAACACAAGTGTTATCTCAAGGTCATATTCACAACACTTCCCTGGACAGAATTCATAATTTATTTTCTCATATTACATCTGTGTGTATACCTGCTACTAGATAAACAGAAAATGCCAAGAAGTGTTTACATCAAGCGCTGCCACTTAAGAGTTCCAAGAACTAAATTAAAACAATTAGTGTGTGTGTGTGCATGGTGTGAGTGTGCATGGTGTGTGTGTGTGTGCATGGTGTGTGTGTGTGCATTGTGTGTGTGTGTGTGTGTGTGTATATGGTGTGTGTTTGTTTGTTTGTATGGTGTGTGCATGGTGTGTGTGTGTGTGTGTGTGTATGTGTGTATGGTGTGTGTATGTGTATGGTGTGTGTATGTATGGTGTGTGTGTGTGTGTGTCTGTGTATGTGTGTGTATGGTTTGTGCATGTACGGTGTGTGTATGGGTGTGTGTGATTGTGCATGGTGAGTGTGTGACTGTGTATGGGGTGAGTGTGTGTGTGTGTGTGTGTTTCCATTGCCATGAGGATATCATACAATTCTTAAAGCACTGGTCACATGGGCGCATTTTTTTTTAGCAATTTCTTGCCGGAAAGTTATTTCGAGCAATTTTCGAGAAATTCGAGCAAGTTTTTGAAGCATTTTATTGACAATCGTGATAGTCAATTTCTTGACTATTTCGAGCAAGATTATCGGTTCAAAACCCGGTTAATACCATATTTAATGACACGAAGCTTATTTATCGAGTATTTACCTTGGCTATATATAACATAGATCAATAACATTATGTATAAAATGCACAAACAGTTTTTTACGACACACTGAGTTTATTATTTGGGTGGTGTTTTGGCGTGTTTGTTTACAAAACACAAGCCCATACAGCTGGTCATTCTCCACACACTAACAACCCTCCCTACTGTAACTACGATAGTTGAACCAGTCTATATTAAACACTCGTTCCTCCTCCTCGCCAGCCACTTACGAGTCCCCAATAGTTTTTCTTCGCTTTCTCTCATTTCTTTTTAATAATAACAATAATACCAAGGATAGCTGCTGCGTCGTCTGCATTGTTGTTGTGATGTTCCGTCTCCCTTCTACTCGCACAGCGGCGTTAACTTTTTTTTCTTGTTGTAGTAACTGAACCAAGAGCCACTCGTGTGACCACATTTGGAAGAAATTACTCGTAATTTCTTGCTCCAAATTAATTGCTCATCAAAGGGATCGTGTGACCGTAACTTAAGTCACCCTTTAAGAAAAACTGTAAATACTGATTCACAAAACTTAAGGATAATTTCTGACTTGGAACCATCGGTGTAATGCAGAAAACAGTTATTGTATTCTAAAACCTACCCAAGAAATCTTTTACCCACTTACGATATAATTCTTTTCTATTCCATCAATAGATGTTTTTTACTTTTTTATACGTATTTTTATTTTAGTAATTTTTAAACTATTTTCTTTATATACTTCATTACCTTTTAGTGTAATGAAGAGAATGAATTACAGAAGGTTTTTATAATTATATTGCGAACAATATTTTTCCTCGCAATAAATAAACAATGACGATGATCTTGTTTACAATATGGAGCTTGATGTCTCACTCCATGTTCGTTTATTACATTTTCTGCCATACCCGACTGTTCTTTTCTTTCTTGTGGTGAAGGTTTTTGACAATTGATATATATATAAAGTTGAGTTAAGAATAATGACTCTGATATTATAGCCATCAGGTCCTGAATAATAAGTGGTGTCTAAGTGAACAAATGTATGATGTCTTCAATTACCAGCGTAGTGTGGGGTAACAGTGGGGGTAGAAGCGAAGGGTAGGAGTGAAGGGTGGGAGTAAGGCGTGGGAGTAAGGTGTGGGAGTAAGGGGTGGGAGTAAGGGGTGGGAGTATAAGGGAGTATGGTGGGGAGTAAGGTGGGAGTAAGGGTGAGCAGGGTGAGTATATGATGGGAGTAATGGTGGGAGCAAGGGGAGTAAGGGGGAGTAAGGGGGAGAAGGAGTATGGCGAGGCGGGAGGCAGGGGAGGAGGTGGGAGTATAGGAGGGAGTAAGGCGGGAGTATGGGGAGTATGGGTGGGGATAAGGGGTGGGAGGTGGGAGTAAGGGGTGGGAGCAAGGGTGGGAGCAGGTAGGAGTAAGGGTAGGAGGCAGGGAGTAAGGGGTGAGTAAGTGGTGGGAGTAAGGGTGGGAGGCATGATAAGGGGTGGAGCAAGGGAGTTAGGTGGAGGCGGGGCAGGAGCAAGGCAGGAGCAAGGTGGGAGGCGGGGTGGGAGAAGGGTGGAGTATGAGGGAGTACATGGAAGCAAGGGTGGGAGTAAAGGGAGCAGGGAAAAGCATAAGGGTAGGAGTAAGGGGTGAGTAAGGGTGGGAGTAAGGTGGGAGGCGAAGTAAGTGGTGATTGGAGGTGGGGATTAAGGTGGGAGAAGGTAGGAGTAAGGGGTGGGAGTAAGGGGTGGCAGTAAGGGGTGGCAGTAAGGGGTAGGAGTAAGGGGTGGGAGCAAGGGGTACGAGTAAGGGGGTGGAAGCAAGGGGTGGAAGCAAGGGGTGGGAGTAAGGGGTATGAGTAAGTGGTAGGAGTAAGTGGTAGGAGTAAGGGGTAGAAGTAAGGGGTAGAAGTAAGGGGTAGGAGTAAGGGGTAGAAGTAAGGGGTAGAAGGAAGGGGTGGGAGCAAGGGGTGGGAATAGGGGTGGGAATAAGGGGTGGGATTAAGGGGTGGGAGTAAGGGGTAGGAGTAAGGGGTAGGAGTGACGAGTAAGAATGTGGGACAAGAGGGAGGGGTAGCAGTGGGGGGTAGGGTTAGGTTACAAACTTCTATTTACTTCATCATCTGTATCCTGCTGGTGATGTTCTCTCTTTAAACAATTTGTAAAATAAATAAATAAATGGTCAGGTGTAAATGGTAAGAATTTAACAGAGTAATACTGAGGTATTACAAGAAAGAACTAAAAACTGTCCACTGTGTGTATCAACATTTTATAAAAGTATTTGTGAAGCTGTAAAATACTTAGATATAAACTTTTAATTCAACTCTGTAATAAAAATAATTGCAATAATGAATCTAAACAAGAAATGAACTGGGTGAAAAAAATCTACAAAATACTAAAAATATAAAAAAGAAGAATTACAGTAAAACCTGAATCATTGTAATAAACATTATTAAACTTTTCGTTGTTATGACCTAAAACAAACAAGGAAGACTCGTCTAGATTTTCGCTCTGTGAATTAACTCCTTGGATCGCTTTTGGGCAAGAGGGGAGTTACTCCGACTTATTCCGTGAAAATATTCCCAACTGTCCATAGAATCCGTTACAGTTTCCTTTATAGTAAGTGACTCACAAATGATTAATATTCCCATTCACCAATACTTTATTATATCAGAGAACAGTGCAGAGATAAGCTGGCCAATGAGCGATGGTCAAAGATAATACAGATTTAATACTGGATTGATAAGTACAGCTATAGTGATTTGTTTCATGTTACAGTAATAATAAACTTTATCAAATGTTATAACTACCAAAGTGTTATTTTCGTGATCGATACCCTGCTGCCAGGATTATAACATCGTTTAAAAGTTCAGTAAAAATATCATGCAGATTAAAACCTAACCTAGTGTATCGTAACCTAACTTAGCCTTTCCTAAGCTAACTTAGACTATCCTAAACTAGCCTAACCTATCCTAATCACACCAAACCTAACCTATCCTAAATTTATATATCATCAACAGATTTATAGATATGTTGGAGAAATAATTATCAAAAGTTTGTTGTCTCTGCAAATGTATTTTTAAAAAAAGAAAATGAAATTAAAACTTTCTAGAGAACTCAATTGTGTCATGAGCGTTGCGGCTTGGTTAGGTTAGGTAACATTAGGTTAGGTTAGATAAGGTAAGGTAAGATTAGGTAAGGTGAGGTAGTGTTAGGGTTAAATACATTTTACTAATTTTGCATCAAAATAATCACGACTGAAGGTATCGGATAAAAAACCTCTGAATATAATTCTTTTTCTGAGAAAAAAATTTCTTTACCACTTATTTTTTGCCCCACTTTTTTTATTAAGTTTGATGAACTTAGATTAGGTTAGGTATTATTTAACTCTGAGTCATGGGTACTTATTGGATACTTGGCAGAATAACTTGTTATAACTTGGTCCTAACAAAGGCGGAGTCTAAGCAAAAATGTTCACTTGACCTCATATTTGGATTTCATTACTGAAGGATATTTACAGCTATACCACATTAATAAGGTCTATCTGCAAGTTTATTCAGTCATAAAAAAAAATATACCCTAAATGTGGACAATAAAAATCTTCTCTTTTGGTACAAATTACTTGAAAGTTGTAAGAAGACAAAAGCTGCATCTCTTCCATAAAGCGAGAAATAGAACAGCCAAGCCTCTTCTTGTCGTAAAAAAAAACTAATATTGTATTTTAGTATGTTGATGTACAAAACATTTTCTTCATTATTCTATGATAAAACAAGTCTAACAAGCATTATTAAAACATATATTATTAATTTTTTTTTCATGCAATCCGGAAATAGCGACTACTATATCCAGGTTGATCGTGTTGAGGTCCTGTAAGTTACAGGCTAGATTACGAGCTCACTTACGGAGTTCGATGCCAAATATTTGTTTTGAGAATCCCGATCGGAGACTGTAAGTCCAGTTACTTGGTAAACAAGTAGATACAGTGAAATAAACTGCTGTACCTAAATATTATGTAACTCAAAATATATTCCCAAAACAGCACGTTTACAGATGAAAATAAAAAAAGCATAAATAATACAAACAAAATCAATTAATATGTTTTTTATTACAGTATTTTTAAATATCAGAAGCGTAGGTTCAGCGCTTCTTTTGTGTCTTTTTCCCGGTGAAGATGTAGTCTCCCCATGGCAGGTACTGGTCCTTTTGTACACGGCAGAAAGTGGTAGTTTCCTTCTTCTTCTTGTTGTTTTGGGTCTTGTTGTTTTGGGTCTTAGTGTGTTTTGTGGTCTGCAGTTTGTTAGATCGGGGGCCCTTCTCCTTCATCTGGCAAGGCTTCACCTCCACCTTAGTCACCTTCGATACAGTGCGTCGGAACACCATTGTGATGTACTGACACTAACAGCTCTCTCACTGAGGTCAAATCAAAATTTGACCATACAGAAAGAATTACGGTTTAATAAGGTTGGAATTTAAAGAAATTGACAACAAAATAAAGCTCTGTTTATCACTATAGTAAAGAGGGATGGTGTTTGTAAAGATGATGGATGGTGTTTGTAAAGATGATGGATGGTGTTATAATATGTAGTGATGATGGATGGTGTTATATGTAGTGATGAAGGATGGCGTTATATTGTAGTAATGATGGATGGTGTTATATGTAGTGATGATAAGAGGGTAATATATGTAGTGATGATGGATGGTGTTATATATATATATATTGATGATGCATGATGTTATATGTAGTGATGATGGTTGGTGTTATATGTAGTGATGCTGGATGGTGTTATATGTAGTGATGATGGATAGAGTTATATGTAGTGATGATGGATGATGTTATATATAGTGATGATGGGTGGTGTTATATGTAGTGATGTTGGATGGTGTTATATGTAGTGATGATGGATGATATTATATGTAGTGATGATAGGATGGTTCTATATGTAGTGATGATGGATGGTGTTATATGTAGTGATGATGGATGGAGTTATATGTAGTGATTATGGATGATGTTATATGTAGTGATGATGGTTGGTGTTATATGTAATGATGTCGGATGGTGTTATATGTCATGATGGATGGTTCTATATGTAGTGATGGTGGATGGTGTTATATGTAGTGATGATGGATCCTGTTATATGTAGTGATGATGGATAGTATTATATGTAGTGATGATGATGGATGGTGTTATAAGTAGTGATGATGGATGTTATATGTAGTGATGAAGGATGGTGTTAGTGAAGATTGTGAAGTGAGATGTAGTGAAGATTGTGAAGTGAGATGTAGTGAAGATTGTGAAGTCAGATGTGGTGAAGATTGTGAAGTGAGATGTAGTGAAGATTGTGAAGTGAGATGTAGTGAAGATTGTGAAGTGAGATGTAATGAAGATTGTGAAGTGAGATGTAGTGAAGATTGTGAAGTGAGATGCAGTGAAGATTGTGAAGTGAGATGTAGTGAAGATTTTAAAGTGAGATGTGGTGAAGATTGTGAAGTGAGATGTAGTGAAGATTGTGAAGTGAGATGTGGTGAAGATTGTGAAGTATGATGTAGTGAAGATTGTGAAGTGAGATGTGGTGAAGATTGTGAAGTGAGATGTAGTGAAGATTGTGAAGTGAGATGTAGTGAAGATTGTGAAGTGAGATGTGGTAAAGATTGTGAAGTGAGATGTGGTGAAGATTGTGAAGTGAGATATGGTGAAGATTGTGAAGTGAGATGTAGTGAAGATGTGAAGTGAGATGTAGTGAAGATTGTGAAGTGAGATGTAGTGAAGGTTGTGAAGTGAGATGTAGAGAAGATTGTGTAGTGAGATGTAGTGAAGATTTTGAAGTGAGATGTAGTGAAGATTGTGAAGTGAAATGTAGTGAAGATTGTGAGGTGAGATGTAGTAAAGATTGTGAAGGAGATGTAGTGGAAGATTGTGAAGGAGATGTAGTGAAGATTAGAAGGAGATGTAGTGAAGATTGTAAGTGAGATGTAGTAAGATTGTATGAGATGTAGTGGCATTGCATGAGATGTAGATTGTGAAGGAGAGTAGTGAAGATCAAGTAAGATGTGGTAAAGATTGTGAAGTGAGATGTAGTGAAGATTGTGAAGTGAGATGTAGTGAAGATTGTGAAGTGAGATGTAGTGAAGATTGTGAAGTGAGATGTAGTGAAGATTGTGAAGTGAGATGTAGTGAAGATTGTGGAGTGAGATGTAGTGAAGATTGTGGAGTGAGATGTAGTGAAGATTGTGAAGTGAGATGTAGTGAAGATTGTGAAGTAAGATTATAAAGTAAACTGTAGTAATTGAGGTTAAACGAACGCGGGTTATTCTGTATTGTATCCGTGTCTTGTTAACGTGGAACCAACATGGCGGTGGTTCTCAATATAGATACGTTATTTTGCCGGAATTTCTGTCAAAACGAAATATGAATCAACCATATTTCGCCTAAATTAACCTAGCGGCTTTATTATATATTCTAAGATGTTTAAGTTGGATAGATCAGATCAGGTTAGGTAAAGTCAGGTTGGGTTAGGTTAGGTTAGTTTTGTTAATTTTGCCAGTTAGAGGCTAGTTTATTGTGCCCCCCATACTCATCCTGTGAGCTGTAGTGCAAAGAGATTACAAAGTGGTGTTAGATGAGGTAGGTGGTTAAGTTAAGATTCAATAGGTTAGGTTAGATTACGTCAGGTTGGATTAAGTTAAGTTAGGTTAGGTAGGTAATAAGTAGATAGGTTACGGTCGGTAGGTGGGAAAGTTAGGTTTGATTAGGTTAGCTTATGTCAGACGGGAGGTTAGGTTCGATTATGTCAGGTTAGGTTCGATTATGTCAGGTTAGGTTAGATTACGTCAGGTTAGGTTAGATTATGTCAGGTTAGGTTAGATTATGTCAGGTTAGGTTAGATTATGTCAGGTTAGGTTAGATTATGTCAGGTTAGGTTAGATTATGTCAGGTTAGGTTAGATTATGTCAGGTTAGGTTAGATTATGTCAGGTTAGGTTAGATTATGTCAGGTTAGGTTAGATTATGTCAGGTTAGGTTAGATTACGTCAGGTTAGGTTAGATTGCGTCAGGTTAGGTTAGATTATGTCAGGTTAGGTTAGATTATATTAGGTTAGGTTAGATAATGTCAGGTTAGGTTAGATTATGTCAGGTTTGGTTAGATTATGTCAGGTTAGGTAAGTAGGTGGAGGTGGGTAAAAAAGGTTAGGTTAGGTCGGCAGGTTTTAGTGTAGGAGCTTAAGTAATCCCGTAAAAATTTCATGTTAATTTTTTACACCATACATCGTAATAATCCTTATAAACTATGTTACGGAACTGTGGTGTAATTTTTTCTGAACGGTTTATTATAAGTTTTATGCCATTAAAGAAGTTTTATCAAAGAGCGGCGTAATGAACCACAGACGTATTACCATTAACTCCTAAGTAACTTAAAACATGACAAATAACCTATGAACATGTAGTATTATATCATTACAATTTAACGTAATATATTATGAATGCTGTTATAATATCTTAAGTGTGTTACAAACATGGCTGCTCATATATGCCATCCTGTCTCTGGCAAAGAAGAGATTGCAGTCAGTAAAATTAATTGCTAAAGACAAATACTGGAAATTAAACATATACTTATTACCATTATCTGAAAAGCTTAGAACCACCGTTTTATATTTATTAAAAGTTTGTAGTGTTATACATCATGTGTATACAAGTCAAGTTATTATTTACGACATTGCTTCAGTCCTCGTCATCAGAGTCTTCTGTGTACAACAGATTCCTTCACCTTGTTTAGGCATTTCTCATCATCTGTTTGACAGTTACACATCTCGGTGCATGTCATGCTATTCTTTCTGATTCTTTCTGTATGAACATGACAATGATCCACATTTGATGCCACATCCACATTTAACAAGTTCTGTGATTGCTTCTGGAGCTGGTGGTTGGTCTGATATTACTAGTATGAAACAGTCATTGTCAATCTTCCAGCCATGCTCTAATTGTGAAAGCATTTCACTGTCTACATCACAAGACCACAGAAGAGCTTGATACCTTCCTCTCAATATATGATAATTTAGAGTTGCTGCAGTCGCTGGTAGTTCTCCAGCTTCTGCCTGCGTTATCTTGAAGAGATGCCATCTAAGTTTTGACAGTTTAGTGAAAGTCATTCGTGGACAGTAGAGCTTAAATACAAATTCCTCTAGACCAATATACTGTACATGTCTGCTGGAGGGCATTTGGTCTACTCAGCATCTTGAATGCATCTAGGACTTTTGTGTTAGATTTCATCAAAGTGCTCCAACATGCTTTCCTTCCTTTGCCAACAAATTTTCCAATGCAGTCAGATCCTGTGAAGGCATGGAAACCTGTAAGGCTCTCTGCCCAATGTGTCGTCGCTCACCAGTTCCTGTTATCATACTTGTATTTTCTCCAAGTTGAGGCTGCTTTAATATGCCAAACACATCAGTGTTTGGTGACTTGATATGTACAGTGCTGCCCTTCTGTGATGCATATACTGTATGTCCTGCTTAAGTTCTATAACTTGTGATAACAATTTGATGGTTGAAGTCTTATTTGCTGCTTTCTACGACAGTAGATTAACCTTGGACAGCTTTTCCCAGATGCCCAATGGACCAACAATACGTTCCTTGACAAAATTTTCATAATTTTGTCTTCCAACTTCATATGCACATAGATTGTCATATTTGGCATTTTCTGGCATTACAGCTCCAGTTACCAAGTTTATAAGAGCATCATTTTCCTGGGATTACAGTCACCAAAATCATTGTGTAGCTTCTGTACATCAGCATATTGACAGCTGACAATAGCTGTAGAGAGCTCATGGTATTCTGTTCTTTTGTAATCTTTATGAGTTTGATATTTTATGTAATGAACTTAATTTGAAAACCCAAATGGTAGTATATGATCTTCTATCACCTTAGACACTCTGTGCGTCATGCCTCTCAAGTGATTTTTTTCCTCTCTTACTTCTCTGGACAAATACGACCTTTATCCCATCAGAAAAAATATCACCATATATTTTCTTAATCTACAGGTGCCAAGGTTTAAAATGACGGATGGTGTTGAAAATTAACCTGAAATTTTTACGTGACCACATATTGTCTTGTTGGGTTTCTGAGAGAACTTCACGGCTAAATAGCGCCTCTGTATTGATAGCCGGTACATGTCGTAATATCCACCGCTCATAGTTAAATATTTATGTCCGTTTATTTTGTCCTAATTTAAGTATCAAGGAGTGTTTTCATTTTTAAGTATCTTAAGTATCTTTTTTCCCCACTCCTAAGTATCTAAGTATGATTTATTTTCATTTATAAGTAACTAACCATATTTTTGTTTTCATTATAAAATGTGATTGATATAGACAACAGAAGTAAATATCAGCTGGAGGTCGTAAACGAAGCTGATGTGAAGTATTTTGACTCGCTGTTCCCACGAACTAATTGCTTCACTGGTTTATTCCGAAGAAATAAAACCGCCAACGAACCATCCGATATAAATGAAGTTGCTAACCATGTTAACAAGTTTAGCTAAGACGGTGACTATCGTGAAAGACTTTGGCTCCTCCTCGATAAAAAAAGTCAACTTGTTATCTCAGCGTTCATGTAGAGCGGGGAATCATTAGTTAGGCACAGCCTGTGTTTCGCATAGTGTATGTGTCTTAATATTGGCATAGTTTATGTGAGTATATGTTTGTTAGCATAGCATGTGTGTCTCAGTGTTGACATGCCGAGTATATCTCAGTTTTGGCATAGCGTGTGTAGTGCATTCCAGAGGCAGGCGAAGATTTACACCCTCAACTGACTGGGTTTCGTGTGTATTCCACTACAACAACGAGCATTGCCCAGCGTGCTTGTTCAGTTTACCTTCATCGCTCTTTAATACGTGGAAACAACACAAGAGGCGGTTTTCTGTACAGTCTTACAACACCAGTGACGATCAATCCTGTGTCGTCCAGGGCAGAGTTGGATCCTGACATCAATTATACAGACATTCCACTCCACCAATTCTATTTATCTCATTCCACTCTTAGGTAAGGTGGATCAAAGGGTATAGAAATCTAGAAGGGTGAAATAACATTGGTGGAAAGCTAGAGTGGAAACCGACAGGAAAATACCTCCCCCTCCCCACAAAAATATTTAACACACGGGTTGAAAAATCAACACACATTGTATATATCCTGACTTTACACATGTAGTATACCAAGTGAATCTATAACACCCACGGAGATTCACAACACTTCAAACTAAACTATCTTACAAAGCCTAACGTGTCCTTAATTAGATCAGGTTGGGTATAGTGATTCTATTTCCGGGAGTTTATTGTCGCTACATGAAACAAACACGGCGGCGAGTCCTACAGCTACACACTGTAATGGTCGGCGGAGGAAAGGACGAGACAGCGACGCGTACTCATTGGTGGAGCTTTAATAACAACAGCATGTGGTAACTAGGAGATGTGTGTGTGTTGTGAGGTAGTGAAGGACCACAACATCTCACGTTTTGTGTTACACGTCAAAGACTGAACAATGTGAAGCAGCGGCCCTCCCCCCACACCACGCTGCCTGTAATAACACCACCGTTAATAAAGGACAAAACGGTACAATATGGAGGTGGGGGGTGGCGTGTGGACAAGGCACGAGAGAGCGGCCTTGTTAATATGATGGTCACCAGACACGGCCAACACCAGGTGGCGGGTGTAGCTCTTCCTGCTGAATAAAAACCAAGAGCGAGTTTGATGACGCTACTCGAACACCGTCCTCAAGGGGGACATCTTGGACTCGAGTGTGAGAGATAGAGACTCCCAAACAATCAAACACGTCTGGTTAATTCCTTCACTTTTATATAAGAACACATTCGTCTTCAACTAAACACGATTTCTTTTCAACTTCTCCTAAAAAAATTCCTCTTCGACTCCAAGGCTGAAATTCGAGTCCCACTTGAAACGAATAAAATAAAATATATGTGAAGAGAAAATGTAAATAGTGTATTTGACTGTGTGAGGCTGATGGAAGCAACACTAATTATGCTGTATAATGGGTTGTGTTCAGTTAGGTCAGAGTGATTAGTGGCGCGCGCCATCACCACTTCCCGCCTCCTATACACGCCCCTACACCCACCACGCCTCCCTCTTGCCCAACTCAACACGCCCACTTAGCTACCCCTACACGCCCCTTACCCTCCCCCCACCATACACCACGCCCCTTGCTGCCTACCCCTTACGCGCCCCCACCCCTCCACACCACGCCCACCCACTCATCGTACACTAATAAGGTGATAAGATTACCTCATCATGACACTGGTGTGAATCAGCATCAGGAACTCACCTTCCCCTGCATCAAGGTGCCCACCCTCACCCACTCTACCTGGCAGCCACTCACCTGCGTATTATACCACCTGACACGGGAAATCACACACACACGGGATGACACGGTAGAACACAGTGCTTGTAAGGTAAATAGAAGCCAGTCTTAATGGGTCCCAACCTTAAACTATTAGGACTGAGGCCCATTAGTATTGAGAGCCGTCAGGATTGGGACTCATTAAGACTGAGGTCTATTAAGACTGGAACCATTAGGCCTGTGGTATCTTTGGACTGAGGCTCATTAAGACTGAGAACCATTGGAAATGTGACCAATTAGAATTGGGGCCCATTAAAACTGGGACCCAATAGGACTGGGGCCCATTAGGACTAGGGCCCATTAGGACAGGGGTTCATTTGATAAGATGCCCACCTAGTAAAAGTGCAAAAAAGGGCATGCAAGATTATTCTCTCCCCTTCCTACTCCACATATCAAGAAGCGCTCAACACACTGACCCTTTCGACTCTCACTGACCATCACCACGACCACATCTGCAAATTTGCTAAGAAGCTTCTACACCATCCTCGACACCGGCTCCTACTACCACCTGAGATCCCTAGCCCGAGAATTGCTGTTTGACACCACAACCGCATCCAGCCCATAAGTGCACGAACTGATCGCTATAAGAACAGCCCAGTCCCAACCATTGTAAAATTATCAATAACTTGTAATAAACCAGTGTATTCACTCCCAGTAAATACTACTTCTTGCACTGTCACTATGTTGAAATGCACTGTAGTTTGAGTTTTTCCCCATCTAGTTATTATATATCTTATTTGTATCACTTATGTTACTTGTATATTATTTGTAATTCGAAACCCATTCCCCAAATATGTAACTGTATATTTTCAGCCTTCTGGCTGCCAAGCTCTTTCAATAAACCGTTAATTATTATTATTATTATTAGTATTATTATTATTATTATTACACTTAATTCTACCAGTTGAATCACAGGTGATGGCCGTCAGCCACGGTAGCTGAACACCAACTCAAAACCAGGGTTCGACTCCCTAATGAGAAAAATGTCCAATAAACAATATTTCAGGTCGAGTTGTTTACATATTGAATGGGGGACGGCCATCTTGTTTCCCTTTTTCACCGGGGGATTCTGCCGGCCGGTGTCACGACATGGCCGCCGGAGCCCATATAGCCCCTTTGTTACTACTGCTGCCGGATACACCTGTGTTGTAACCATAGGTGTATCTGGCACCTATACACACCTGCCTCGAAGTCAGGTGTAACCACCACCTGTACACACCTGTACATCACACACCACAACACCTTCCACACTCCCAACCAAACTTAAAGCAATTATTATATATCTATAGTGTAACTAACTACACATTACAATACACTGAAATAATAAAACAAAAATATATTCAGAATCTAAGAGAAATATAGAAGAATAATCCTTAAATACAAACTCTATAAAACTTAATCTTGGTTACACCGCATTTTTTTCAGTAAGACAATATATATAATTACATTGGGCAGTCCATTACCACAAATTACACTGATAAACGGTACGTAATGGATACTGAATTACAAGTCTCATAACTAAGTCTGGCTAAAACAGTGGTAGACATTGTTTAGACATAAGCCAGTTGACTGCTGAGGTGAACATTAAACTAGTATGATAAAAATAGCAACCAATGATTTGAAGATTAATTAATGCAAATGTGAAATACCTAAGAGAATAGCAAATAAATGAAATACACCAACGCGATAAATAAATAAGAATTAATGGAAAATTGTTGAACAATAAAATGAAAATAAGAAAACGAATAAACAGTAAAATGAAAATAAGTAAGAATAAAAAAAAGAATAACAATTACTACAATAAAACTAAATAAAACAAAACAAACAGAAAAGAATAAGAAACACAATAAATAAATAACACAGCAACACAAACAACATCATTTACTGTGTTACTTCACATCAACGTGTCCAACATTTGTCTTGACTCCATTTTCGTGAATATAACACACATCCCGGTAAAAAAAAAAAAACACCAACGACAACAATAAATAAATAAACATTAAAAATAAATTCAATATATTTTGCCTAAGATTTTTTTTACTACGAAGA
>NW_024727717.1:0-24252 GCF_018991925.1 Homarus americanus | reverse complement strand
GGTGAAAGAACTCAACCACAGAGTGAACATGGCCCGAAGAAACTACAGGAGACATCCCACGGCAACAAACAGACATCTCCTGCAAGTCATAGTCAAGGATACCAGGGAAGAGAAGGAAGAAATTAAAAACGTGAGCTGGCTCAAGTGGTGCTCCGAACTGAACGAGCACACCTCCCTGGGCAAGATGTGGGCCCAGATCCGAAGGGCATCTGGGAAGGCGACACCACCACCACCAACTCATCCCAACCCAGAAGAAGAAGCCGAGAGACTTGCAAAACTGTTCTCGGACCGAGCAGCAACGAAGAACCTCCCGAGACAGGCGGAGGAGACACAACGGCGTCTGCGACAGGTCAGACTCCAGACGATCCAAGAGGCCTGCAACAGTGAAGATGACACTGACAGACCATTCAACCAGCAAGAACTCCAGAAGTCGCTAAAACGAAGCAAGGATACAGCTCCAGGGGCCGACAGGATAACCTACTCCATGCTCTCTCATGCCGGTACAGCCGGACACGAGGCTCTGCTGCAAGCCATCAATGCTGCGTGGACAGCACAAAGACTCCCACCGGAATGGAAGAAGGCAGATATACAGCCCATTCCGAAGCCCAGAGAACCAGACAAGCCGAGGCCCATCTCCCTTCTCAGCTGCATAGCGAAGACCGGAGAAAGAATGGCTCTCAACCGACTCAAGGGGAAAGTAGGCAGCCCACACCCTCACATCTTTGCTTACACCGAGAACACCGGCACAGGCAACAACATCGCCGAGATACTCAGCACAGTGGACAACAAACCAGCTCTGGTGGTCTTCCTCGACCTGGAGAAAGCCTTCGAACTAGCAAATCCTTTGGCCATTACAACTACGCTCGCTAAAAAAGGCGTCAAAGGAAGGTTGCTGGGGTGGATCCAGAACTACCTCACACAGAGAGTAGCACGAGTACGCTTTCAGGGAGCAACCTCAAGCTACAGGGTCCACGAAAACGGAACCCCACAAGGAGGCATCCTCAGTCCAATGCTGTTCAATGTCCTGATGGAAAATCTAGTCAAACTTCCCTTCAGACAAACAGCCAAGCTCCTATGCTATGCGGACGACTTACAGCTCATAGTAAGAGGATCGAACAGACTAGCCAACACGCAACACGCACCTGACAGACAATATAATGAGGTCGCTCACCAGCAAACCCGCAGGAGCAAACCTTCATGTGCTCAAAGCCTACTACACAGCCGCCATCAGATCGCTGGTAGATTACAGTGCTCCAGCACTCATTGGACTGAGAGAAGACCAAATAGCTAAGCTAGAAGTCATTCAAAACAATGCTCTCAGGACCATGCTCGGAGCACCCATGTGGACCAGAATTTGCAATCTGCAAATGGAAACCGAGCTACCACCCCTGGCAGTACGAGTCAAGCAGGTGACAGCCGGTCTCCTCGCCAAAATCTGCAGAGCAGACAAGCCCACAGCTGCCAAGATTCGAATCAGTGCCTCCCTCCACCCCGACCACAGAGTGCGAGGGGCCACCTGGTCGCACGAGGCAAGCGAGGTCATCCGACACCTGCAAGCAGAAACACTCGTCAAGAACAACCAAGACACACGAGACAATGGTTACACTGTTCCTCCACCATGGAGCCCTCCACCAGCCACACTCAAATTCACCGACCTCGGCGACAGTAAAGCCAACCTCCAGAAGGAGGACCTCAAACAAATATCTCTCCAAGCCATAGCCACCGAGACACCGGCTGATGCAGCATCATACTTCACAGACGGCTCGGTGGACCCAAAACATCACAGATCCGGAGCGGCCTTCTACACCCAAGGTCAGACCCTCCAATGGAGACTTTCCAACGACTGCTCCACCCCACAAACAGAACTGGTAGCAATCTCAAAGGCCCTACAACACGCTGCAACACAACACAACAAGTCCGTCATAATTCACACGGACTCGAAATCGGCCATGCAGGCGCTGCAACACAGTCAACCAAGAGACAACGTCCACATCATCACCTCGATCCTCGCGCAGCTACAGGAATTCCAAAGCCAAAACCGACCAGTCGTCTTACACTGGATTCCCAGTCATGTAGGGATCGGAGGAAACGACGTGGCAGACGAAGCAGCCAAGGCAGCTACACGCTCCAGTACCGTACACATCCAAGTTCCAGCAAGTGTGCAACAGATCAAGAATCACCTCAGAAAGACTACCAAGCTCCACATCAAAAGAGCTTCCTTCATGCACTCAACGCTGGTTCCCAATCAGCCAAATGGTACCTGGCGGCCACAAAAGGGGAACCACCTTTCGCAGACAAGAAAACTCCAAGACAAACCCAAGTCAGCTTTCACCGACTACGACTAGGGTACAAGTGCTCCTGGCAGATGATCGGAAATGACGTCACGGAATGCACCTACTGTCAGGAGCCAGCAGCCAACACACTTGAACACTATCTCCTCGATTGCGAGGTCACACAAAGCCTCCGAGACAGAACTCAAATCTCCCAAGAAACACACACAACACCAGCGGCCACTCTAACCCGAAAGGCCCATACAGACCACATTCACCACCTACTCCGGGTCATCACACGATACCCACCACCCAGATAGCTCAGAAAGCATCCTCTCCCAGCAAGTGCGGACCCCAGTTCGGGGGGCGCGCCACTCCGAGGCTGACCACGTCCAAGAGTGGGGGCCGGTGGTAAGCGTCCACTGATCGGGGGTCCGCTCACACTTGCAACCTGCAGTATCCCTCCAATCTGCAGGTGGGACCACCTCCAATCCCAATCCGGTCTGGCTGCTCCTGGAGCTCCAGCCGGAACCACCAAACGGGCCGCCTATAGGCAAAGGCCCGTGTCGGACTACGGTCCGACAATCTATACAACAACAACAACAACCGGGCCGCCCGTATTGACTATTTCGTCGTCGAGATGGCCCGTACTAAACAGACTGCCCGCAAGTCCACTGGAGGCAAGGCTCCACGGAAGCAGCTTGCCACCAAGGCAGCTCGCAAGTCCGCCCCAGCCACCGGTGGTGTCAAGAAGCCCCATCGTTACAGGCCCGGAACCGTCGCCCTTCGTGAGATCCGTCGTTACCAGAAGAGCACAGAGCTACTCATCAGGAAGCTGCCCTTCCAGCGCCTGGTGCGTGAGATCGCCCAGGATTTCAAGACTGACCTGCGCTTCCAGTCGTCTGCCGTCATGGCTCTGCAGGAAGCCTCTGAGGCTTACCTGGTGGGTCTTTTCGAGGACACCAACCTGTGTGCCATTCACGCCAAGCGCGTTACCATCATGCCCAAGGACATCCAGCTGGCCCGGCGCATCCGCGGAGAGCGTGCTAAGTCCTCTTCCTTGGGGAAAAACAAAAAGCACAACAAAACCTACCAGACATCTATAACTCGGCCCTTCTCAGGGCCAAAGAACTGTTCTGAAGATAATTTTCATGACAATCGAAATGGTTGGTGGTGGTCGGAGAGCGTTAATTTCGGTTACCCAAATCGCCTAACGGTAAGTTGGTAACATTAGTGGAGGTACGATTGTATAGTAGGTCATCAATTCGGGAGGTGGGTGGGTGCAACAAACAAGAGCTAGTAACAAATAAATATATAAAGAATAAGTAAGTAAAGAAATAAATAAAATAAAAGAACATACAATAAAATAAAATAAAAATTTTTTTTACATGAAATAGGCATGCTGCAAACAAGAAATGAAGCCCAAACACACTCCATGTATGTCACTTTGCAGTGGGTGTAAAAGTACTCCACGCAGAATTTATTTATTTATTTATTATGTTTCGATTTAGTTCTGTTTCTACGCCAATAGAGAATGCAGATTATTATAATTTTATTTTTTTTATTTCCCTCTCAATATATCACTGTCGGTAACTGTCTCTTTAACATGTAACTGTGGCTCCGATGGAGCCGATTAAGTTGTAGTAGTGGGATGGCGTGTTTGTTGTGCACAAGTAACCTCTTACTTGGAAGAGGTGTACTTGGTGACAGCCTTGGTGCCCTCAGACACGGCATGCTTGGCCAGTTCACCGAGCAGCAAGAGTCGGACAGCTGTCTGGATTTCCCGACTTGTAATGGTGGAGCGTTTGTTGTAGTGCGCCAGGCGGGAAGCCTCGGCAGCGATGCGCTCGAAGATGTCGTTCACGAAAGAGTTCATGATGGACATAGCTTTGGAGGAGACTCCTGTGTCGGGGTGCACTTGCTTCAGTACCTTGTAGATGTAGATGCTTTAGCTTTCCTTCCTCCTGCGCTTCTTCTTCTTGTCACCCTTGGCAATGGCCTTCTGGGCCTTTCCAGCCTTCTTGGCAGCCTTTCCGGAAGTTTTGGGAGGCATGGCGGCACAGTTACTCGTGGCGCGGAGCGAGAGAATTGAAAACTGGCCCGACTAACTTTTCCTTATATACCGAGCGGGCCGCTCAGGATCAGACTGGCTGCAGCTACGGCTCTCTTACATTGGTTGGGTCCGCGAGACGGCCACCTGGCCTGATCCTGAGCTTGGTATAAAAGACCAAGGTGGCCCGAGGAAATTTAACTCCTAGCACGAAAAGCAGCAGCAGCAACATGTCAGGACGCGGCAAGGGAGGCAAGGTGAAGGGCAAGTCAAAGTCCCGTTCTAGCAGGGCCGGACTCCAGTTCCCCGTGGGTAGGATCCACCGTCTCTTGCGTAAAGGCAACTATGCTGAGCGTGTTGGTGCAGGTGCCCCTGTGTACCTTGCAGCCGTCATGGAGTACCTGGCAGCAGAAGTGCTCGAGCTGGCCGGTAACGCCGCCCGCGACAACAAGAAGACCCGCATTATCCAGCGTCATCTTCAGCTTGCCATTCGCAATGACGAGGAGCTGAACAAGCTCCTATCTGGAGTCACCATTGCCCAAGGGGGTGTCCTTCCTAACATCCAAGCTGTGCTCCTCCCCAAGAAGACAGAGAAGAAATAAGAACCCAAGGTTCGTTCACACAAGACAACCTAACCAAACAGGCTCCTTTCGGAGCCACAGGATATCACTTAAAGAGAGAAATATACGACATCAACGTTTTGCAGGATAACACTCTATTTTACGTGTAATTAGCATAGTATTGTGGAAATAGAGTGAAATTGATTTTGAATGGTGTAGATGTGAAGGGCGGTTGGGGGGGCCTGGGGTGGGGGACTTAAACGGGACTTAGAAGGGCGCAGAAGCAGCTTTAGCAGCAGCAGCAAGGGAGGCGACCTTATTTTCAGTCAGGTTCATACACAAAGAAATACATCAGATTCATTGACAGTACAGTACACATTTACCAGTGTGGGCTAGCCAATTTGGGATAAAGAGCAAGAATGTAATGTCCTCAATGAAGTAATGACATAGTTCAAGATGTCTTTGACAGTGTCACATTCAATAATATAGTGCTTTAAAGGTGTATCACAAAGTTTACATGCTGAGTGTTCCGGTATGGGTACAGCGTTACTAACTAGCCAGATGTGTCTGTATCCTAACCTAATTCTGGCCACGACTACATCACACAGGCAAGTTGTTTGGACACTCTTCCTAGCCCCCTTGGTCCCTGTTCACCTACCTACTGTAGCAGTAAGTAGGTACCTGTTGTAAATCGAAAGGTTGCCAATTCGTATTCAGGGAAAGTTGTTGGAGCTTCTAAACTTGAACTGACACAATCCGAGGAGTGGTGACCCGAGGATCACAGACACTATCTCTCCCTTCCTAACCTCCTGCTCCTTCCTCTGTCCTCCAAAAATTGAACCATGCTATCGCAAAGGTAATAATACAGGTAGAGACAACAACATATTTTCCTATTGTCTTATTATATATTAATAACAGAAACGCTGCCGCCATCCCGGAGGCTTTACATTGTCTCACTGTTCATTCCCTCCACAATTCTTCCTCTTACTTCTTCTTCTTCTTCTTCTTCTTCTTCTTCTTCTTCTTCTTCTTCTTCTTCTTCTTCTTCTTCTTCTTCTTCTTCTTCTTCTTCTTCTTCTTCTTCTTCTTCTTCTTCTTCTTCTTCTTCTTCTTCTTCTTCTTCTTCTTCTTCTTCTTCTTCTTCTTCTTCTTCTTCTTCTTCTTCTTCTTCTTCTTCTTCTTCTTCTTCTTCTTCTTCTTCTTCTTCTTCTTCTTCTTCTTCTTCTTCTTCTTCTTCTTCTTCTTCTTCTTCTTCTTCTTCTTCTTCTTCTTCTTCTTCTTCTTCTTCTTCTTCTTCTTCTTCTTCTTCTTCTTCTTCTTCTTCTTCTTCTTCTTCTTCTTCTTCTTCTTCTTCTTCTTCTTCTTCTTCTTCTTCTTCTTCTTCTTCTTCTTCTTCTTCTTCTTCTTCCATCAATACTTTATTAACGGTGTATGTAAGTTTCACCATGTTTTGCACTACAGCGGTAGAGCAAAGTATATTTTGTTAGCAATAAACCAAAAGCATATTTTATGGCCTAATCATCACTACATAGAACACCACCCATAAAGCATGATACTAGTAGACCACAAAAACTGCTATAAACCCCCAAAGCATATTTTATTGCCTAATCATCACTACATAGAACACCACTCATAAAGCATGATACTATTAGACCACAAACTGCTATAAACCCCAATAATATACTATACTAGTGACTCTAATTGTGTTACCCAATATTATACGAAATAATACTATAAAACATAATAATAAACACACTAATAGTGTATATTAGTTGAATGCACAATCTGATGAGAAGTCAAAAAAAAAAAAAAAAAAATAGCAACAACCTAGAAAGAGTGTAGAGTATTTTTGTGCAAACTATTATACTAGTAGATGGTCTAAGATAACTGTATGTGAAGGAAAAGGTGTGCTCTCCACTCAAACTTTCTTTTTATGAAATCTCCTACTCCCCAGCTGAGCGGTACGCCCAATGGGAAACAAAACGTGGCACATAACACGCCGCCCGCCAGCTCTGGCTCGGTGAATAGGAATCAGTAATCGGGCGGAGTATAAACAACACCGCCGCCAATGTGCTCCTCCCATCTCTGAGGAAATCTGGCGGGCAACTTAGTATTATATTAGCATGTAATAATAATAACAATAATAATAATAATAATACTACTACTACTACTACTACTACTAATAATAATAATAATAATAATATTAATAATAATAATATTAATAATAATAACATGCAATTTCATTTTATAACACATACTAACAAAATAGTGTATAGCCTACTATACTTAACTATAATAGGTTAGGTTGCGTAGGAGGATCTAAAAAGTACAGTAGTATACACACACACACACACACACACACACACACACACACACACACACACATACATATAGACAACAAACTAAATTAGAAACCACACGTCAGTGAAGTTATCAAATCCTCCAGTTTCCGTCTCCACCTCCTACGCCGACTCAAGTCCCTCGGTGGTCCTGCACACGAGCTCCTCAGTGTTTACACAACATTCATACTTCCCAAGCTCACCTATGCCTCCTCCACCTGGTCTTCCTCCCTAAATGCCACACAACGTAAACACCTCGAAAAAGTGCAAAAGAGGCCATGCAAGATTATTCTCTACCCTTCCTACTCCACATATCAAGAAGCGCTCAACACACTGACCCTTTAGACTCTCACTGACCATCACCACGACCTCATCTGCAAATTTGGTAAGAAGCTTCTACACCATCCCCGACACCGGCTCCTACTACCACCTGAGATCCCTAGTCCGAGAATTGCTCTTCGACACCACAACCGCATCCAGCCCAGCCCATACGTGCACGAACTGATCGCTATAAGAACAGCCCAGTCCCAACCATTGTAAAAATTATCGATAACTTGTAATAAATCAGTGTACTCACTCCCAGTAAACACTACTCCTTGCACTGTCACTATGTTGAAATGAACTGTAGTTTGAGCTTTTCCCCAGCTAGTTATTATATGTCTTATTTGTGTCACTCATGTTACTTGTATATTATTTGTAATTCGTAACCCATTCCCCAAATATGTAACTGTATATTTTCAGTCTTCTGGCTGCCAAGCTCTTTCAATAAACCGTTAATTATTATTATTATTATTATTATTATTTATATGTTGGCCCATACCAACTCACTCCCCTGAACCCTCCTCCCCAGCGGACTATCAACAAGTTCTTGCCATAAGGTACTATCTCATTTGGCCAAGGAATGGAACCAGTGATGAATAGTGGTGAACAGTGCTTAACTCAGTGAAAAACAACTCGGCAGTTGAGTCTTACCCAAGCTAGCTAACCACCTTCACACAGTGAGGTCCCAGGTACCCAGTTATACTTCCCCTGAGACTCCACGATAGAGAGGCCTGGGACCACACCTCACCCACTTGAATGAGTGAGTCATGTCGACCACGTGGTGTCCCCAAGATGCTACGACAACACGTAGTGAATGTTTTGCTACAGCATCATCATGTGAATTTCCTCATAACACCATCTGTGAGGTAACTGCTACATCATCAGGCCCCTCATAACGCCATCTGTGAGGGAGTTACTACACTACGTGTCTGGTGTTCAACATCTCACCTTACATGATCTACGCGTGCAAACATTAATCTGTATGTTCACTGTGTGCTCCTTCACCTTTCTCTAATGAGGGCTTTTGTTAAACCACCAATTTATGATGTACTAAGTCATTTGTGTCCAATGTATACTTTCGAAAAGCCCTTGTTTGGGGAAGGTAGGAGAGAGTAGTCGTCATTATTGTCCAAGCCACATTATTTATTTCTATATATAAGTAATGCAGGCTGGTTTTTAAATACCTCAATCCCCTAACGGTGCCGTTTGTATATTAAGAAATACCGAAGCCATACAGTACAACACCAGCGAATATGAAGTATCACTGTAACCGGCAACTGTTACTCACTCATACCTACATACATATAGAGAGTCTTTACAGAATGATAGCAGACACGAGGAAGACGAACAACAAGAGGAGAAGAGTTAGAAGAAAATCAACTTCAAGCTAAGAAGAAGAATACCAAGACATTTCCTCCAAACAAGAAAACAACACACACAATCAAGCCGACCAAACACTGAGAAACCATGGCGGAACCCAACATGCACCGGACGCTTGACCTGACTCTATCCTGCCGCATCCAGGCGAGTTGCTGCTTAAAGTCCCTCACGCAAGCGCTGTTTAGCCACTGCACCTATTCTATCCTCCTAAAATTCACTTCAATCCCCCCTGCCACTAGCATGTTATGTATGTATGTATGTATGTATGTATGTATGTATGTATGTATGTATGAATGAATGATAACTGCAACTTTGCGTATTAAAACTCATTACTCTTACCGAAGTAATATAGTGCGTGGTTATGTTATGTCATGTTAGGATAGATTATAAACTACATTGGGTTACATTTCGTGAGGTTCGGTGACGCTACAGGAAGTTAGGTGAGGTACCTGGAGGTTAGGTGAATGTTGACTGACTGACTGACAATTATTAGGAAGTGGTTCCAACACGTTCACACACAACCTATACTCATACCACAAGTCCAGAATTAGAGAGGATCATGTTATTGGATATATTTTCAACGATTTACTCAGTGTCTAACCAACTCTTTAGCGATTTAAATGTGGACCTAAAATTAGGTCCGTATATTTGTTTGTCGTGGTGGTGGTGGTGGTGTGCGCCCGTCCATCAGGTTGATTAACCACCAAAACCATAAAGGGTGCGGCCCTGCCGTTTCAGGGCATACACCACATCCATGGCGGTGACGGTCTTCCTTTTTGCGTGCTCGGTGTAGGTGACGGCGTCACGGATGACGTTCTCCAGAAACACCTTGAGGACGCCGCGGGTCTCCTCGTAGATGAGGCCGGATATACGTTTAACACCTCCACGCCGAGCTAGACGACGAATGGCGGGCTTGGTGATACCCTGGATGTTGTCACGAAGCACCTTACGATGACGCTTGGCGCCACCCTTTCCAAGTCCCTTGCCTCCTTTGCCTCGTCCAGTCATGTTGTTGTGGTTGCTACTACAGGTGGTCCTGGTGTGGCTTCGCCCACGGTTTGGTGGGAGTAGGTGGCGTGCTGTGGACGCAGCGGTAGTATCGTTCATCCAAGGCCGTCCCTCCCTCTTGGAGGTGGGGCGTAGCTTGCGGATGACGCATGCGGCACTCGTGGCCAATGAGGTGGCCACTGAGGTGGAGAATGTCTGTATATAAGCCCGCCCGCCTGCCGGGCCGCCCGTATTGACTATTTCGTCGTCGAGATGGCCCGTACTAAACAGACTGCCCGCAAGTCCACTGGAGGCAAGGCTCCACGGAAGCAGCTTGCCACCAAGGCAGCTCGCAAGTCCGCCCCAGCCACCGGTGGTGTCAAGAAGCCCCATCGTTACAGGCCCGGAACCGTCGCCCTTCGTGAGATCCGTCGTTACCAGAAGAGCACAGAGCTACTCATCAGGAAGCTGCCCTTCCAGCGCCTGGTGCGTGAGATCGCCCAGGATTTCAAGACTGACCTGCGCTTCCAGTCGTCTGCCGTCATGGCTCTGCAGGAAGCCTCTGAGGCTTACCTGGTGGGTCTTTTCGAGGACACCAACCTGTGTGCCATTCACGCCAAGCGCGTTACCATCATGCCCAAGGACATCCAGCTGGCCCGGCGCATCCGCGGAGAGCGTGCTTAAGTCCTCTTCCTTGGGGACAAACAAAAAGCACAACAAAACCTACCAGACATCTATAACTCGGCCCTTCTCAGGGCCAAAGAACTGTTCTGAAGATAATTTTCTTGACAATCGAAATGGTTGGTGGTAGGAGAGCGTTAATTTCGGTTACCCAAATCGCCTAACGGTAAGTTGGTAACATTCGTGCAGGCACGATTGTATAGTAGGTCATCAATTCGGGAGGTGGGTGGGTGCAACAAACAAGAGCTAGTAACAAATAAATATATAAACAATAAATAAATAACTAAAATAAAAGAAAATACAATAAAATAAAATGAAATAAATTGTTTACATGTTATAGGCGTGCTGCAAACAAGAAATGAAGCCCAAACACACTCCAGGTATGTCACTTTGCAGTGGGTGTGAAACTACTCCACGCAGAATTTATTTATTTATTTATTTATTATGTTTCGATTTAGTCCTGTTTCTACGCCAATAGAGAATGCAGATTATTATAATTTTTTTATTATTTCCCTCTCAATACATCACTGTCGGTAACTGTCTCTTTAACATGTAACTGTGGCTCCGATGGAGCCGATTAAGTTGTAGTAGTGGGATGGCGTGTTTGTTGTGCACAAGTAACCTCTTACTTGGAAGAGGTGTACTTGGTGACAGCCTTGGTGCCCTCAGACACGGCATGCTTGGCCAGTTCACCGGGCAGCAAGAGTCGGACAGCTGTCTGGATTTCCCGACTTGTAATGGTGGAGCGTTTGTTGTAGTGCGCCAGGCGGGAAGCCTCGGCAGCGATGCGCTCGAAGATGTCGTTCACGAAAGAGTTCATGATGGACATAGCTTTGGAGGAGACTCCTGTGTCGGGGTGCACTTGCTTCAGTACCTTGTAGATGTAGATGCTGTAGCTTTCCTTCCTCCTGCGCTTCTTCTTCTTGTCACCCTTGGCAATGGCCTTCTGGGCCTTTCCAGCCTTCTTGGCAGCCTTTCCGGAAGTTTTGGGAGGCATGGCGGCACAGTTACTCGTGGCGCGGAGCGAGAGAATTGAAAACTGGCCCGACTAACTTTTCCTTATATACCGAGCGGGCCGCTCAGGATCAGACTGGCTGCAGCTACGGCTCTCTTACATTGGTTGGGTCCGCGAGACGGCCACCTGGCCTGATCCTGAGCTTGGTATAAAAGACCAAGGTGGCGGGCGGAAATTTAACTCCTATCACGAAAAGCAGCAGCAGCAACATGTCAGGACGCGGCAAGGGAGGCAAGGTGAAGGGCAAGTCAAAGTCCCGTTCTAGCAGGGCCGGACTCCAGTTCCCCGTGGGTAGGATCCACCGTCTCTTGCGTAAAGGCAACTATGCTGAGCGTGTTGGTGCAGGTGCCCCTGTGTACCTTGCAGCCGTCATGGAGTACCTGGCAGCAGAAGTGCTCGAGCTGGCCGGTAACGCCGCCCGCGACAACAAGAAGACCCGCATTATCCCGCGTCATCTTCAGCTTGCCATTCGCAATGACGAGGAGCTGAACAAGCTCCTGTCTGGAGTCACCATTGCCCAAGGGGGTGTCCTTCCTAACATCCAAGCTGTGCTCCTCCCCAAGAAGACAGAGAAGAAATAAGAACCCAAGGTTCGTTCACACAAGACAACCTAACCAAACAGGCTCCTTTCGGAGCCACAGGATATCACTTAAAGAGAGAAATATACGACATCAACGTTTTGCAGGATAACACTCTATTTTACGTGTAATTAGCATAGTATTGTGGAAATTGAGTGAAATTGATTTTGAATGTTGTAGATGTGAAGGGGTACTGCGGGGGCCTGGGGTGGGGGACTTAAACGGGACTTAGAAGGGCGCAAGAAGCAGCAGCAGCAGCAGCAGCAGAGGCGACCTTATTTTCAGTCAGGTTCATACACAAAGAAATACATCAGATTCATTGACAGTACAGTACACATTTACCAGTGTGGGCTAGCCAATTTGGGATAAAGAGCAAGAATGTAATGTCCTCAATGAAGTAATGACATAGTTCAAGATACAATAAGTGAGGTGGCCTGAAGTCTTTGACAGTGTCCCATTCAATAATATAGTAGTGCTTTAAAGGTGTATCACCAAGTTTACATGCTGAGTGTTCCGGTATGGGTACAGCGTGACTAACTTGCCAGATGTGTCTGTATCCTAACCTAATTCTGGCCACGACTACATCACACAGGCAGGCAGGAGCAAGTTGTTTGGACACTCTTCCTAGCCCCCTTGGTCCCTGTTCACCTACCTACTGTAGCAGTAAGTAGGTACCTGTTGTAAATCGAAAGGTTGCCAATTCGTATTCAGGGAAAGTTGTTGGAGCTTCTAAACTTGAACTGACACAATCCGAGGAGTGGTGACCCGAGGATCACAGACACTATCTCTCCCACTACAAATCCCTTCCTAACCTCCTGCTCCTTCCTAACCTCCTGCTCCTTCCTATGTCCTCCCAAAATTGAACCATGCTATCGCAAAGGTAATAATACAGGTAGAGACAACAACATATTTTCCTATTGTCTTATTATATATTAATAACAGAAACGCTGCCGCCATCCCGGAGGCTTTACATTGTCTCACTGTTCATTCCCTCCACAATTCTTCCTCTTACTTCTTCTTCTTCTTCTTCTTCTTCTTCTTCTTCTTCTTCTTCTTCTTCTTCTTCTTCTTCTTCTTCTTCTTCTTCTTCTTCTTCTTCTTCTTCTTCTTCTTCTTCTTCTTCTTCTTCTTCTTCTTCTTCTTCTTCTTCTTCTTCTTCTTCTTCTTCTTCTTCTTCCATCAATACTTTATTAACGGTGTATGTAAGTTTCACCATGTTTTGCACTACAGCGGTAGAGCAAAGTATATTTTGTTAGCAATAAACCAAAAGCATATTTTATGGCCTAATCATCACTACATAGAACACCACCCATAAAGCATGATACTAGTAGACCACAAAAACTGCTATAAACCCCCAAAGCATATTTTATTGCCTAATCATCACTACATAGAACACCACTCATAAAGCATGATACTATTAGACCACAAACTGCTATAAACCCCAATAATATACTATACTAGTGACTATAATTGTGTTACCCAATATTATACGAAATAATACTATAAAACATAATAATAAACACACTAATAGTGTATATTAGTTGAATGCACAATCTGATGAGAAGTCAAAAAAAAAAAAACCAACATAACAATAACCTAGAAAGAGTGTAGAGTATTTTTGTGCAAACTATTATACTAGTAGATGGTCTAAGATAACTGTATGTGAAGGAAAAGGTGTGCTCTCCACTCAAACTTTCTTTTTATGAAATCTCCTACTCCCCAGCTGAGCGGTACGCCCAATGGGAAACAAAACGTGGCACATAACACGCCGCCCGCCAGCTCTGGCTCGGTGAATAGGAATCAGTAATCGGGCGGAGTATAAACAACACCGCCGCCAATGTGCTCCTCCCATCTCTGAGGAAATCTGGCGGGCAACTTAGTATTATATTAGCATGTAATAATAATAACAATAATAATAATAATAATACTACTACTACTAATAATAATAATAATAATAATAATATTAATAATAATAATATTAATAATAATAACATGCAATTTCATTTTATAACACATACTAACAAAATAGTGTATAGCCTACTATACTTAACTATAATAGGTTAGGTTGCGTAGGAGGATCTAAAAAGTACAGTAGTATACACACACACACACACACACACACACACACATACATATAGACAACAAACTAAATTAGAAACCACACGTCAGTGAAGTTATCAAATCCTCCAGTTTCTGTCTCCACCTCCTACGCCGACTCAAGTCCCTCGGTGTTCCTGCACACGAGCTCCTCAGTGTTTACACAACATTCATACTTCCCAAGCTCACCTATGCCTCCTCCACCTGGTCTTCCTCCCTAAATGCCACACAACGTAAACACCTAGAAAAAGTGCAAAAGAGGCCATGCAAGATTATTCTCTACCCTTCCTACTCCACATATCAAGAAGCGCTCAACACACTGACCCTTTAGACTCTCACTGACCATCACCACGACCTCATCTGCAAATTTGGTAAGAAGCTTCTACACCATCCCCGACACCGGCTCCTACTACCACCTGAGATCCCTAGTCCGAGAATTGCTCTTCGACACCACAACCGCATCCAGCCCAGCCCATACGTGCACGAACTGATCGCTATAAGAACAGCCCAGTCCCAACCATTGTAAAAATTATCGATAACTTGTAATAAATCAGTGTACTCACTCCCAGTAAACACTACTCCTTGCACTGTCACTATGTTGAAATGAACTGTAGTTTGAGCTTTTCCCCAGCTAGTTATTATATGTCTTATTTGTGTCACTCATGTTACTTGTATATTATTTGTAATTCGTAACCCATTCCCCAAATATGTAACTGTATATTTTCAGTCTTCTGGCTGCCAAGCTCTTTCAATAAACCGTTAATTATTATTATTATTATTATTATTTATATGTTGGCCCATACCAACTCACTCCCCTGAACCCTCCTCCCCAGCGGACTATCAACAAGTTCTTGCCATAAGGTACTATTTCATTTGGCCAAGGAATGGAACCAGTGATGAATAGTGGTGAACAGTGCTTAACTCAGTGAAAAACAACTCGGCAGTTGAGTCTTACCCAAGCTAGCTAACCACCTTCACACAGTGAGGTCCCAGGTACCCAGTTATACTTCCCCTGAGACTCCACGATAGAGAGGCCTGGGACCACACCTCACCCACTTGAATGAGTGAGTCATGTCGACCACGTGGTGTCCCCAAGATGCTACGACAACACGTAGTGAATGTTTTGCTACAGCATCATCATGTGACTTTCCTCATAACACCATCTGTGAGGTAACTGCTACATCATCAGGCCCCTCATAACGCCATCTGTGAGGGAGTTACTACACTACGTGTCTGGTGTTTAACATCTCACCTTACATGATCTACGCGTGCAAACATTAATCTGTATGTTCACTGTGTGCTCCTTCACCTTTCTCTAATGAGGGCTTTTGTTAAACCACCAATGTATGATGTACTAAGTCATTTGTGTCCAATGTATACTTTCGAAAAGCCCTTGTTTGGGGAAGGTAGGAGAGAGTAGTCGGCATTATTGTCCAAGCCACATTATTTATTTCTATATATAAGTAATGCAGGCTGGTTTTTAAATACCTCAATCCCCTAACGGTGCCGTTTGTATATTAAGAAATACCGAAGCCATACAGTACAACACCAGCGAATATGAAGTATCACTGTAACCGGCAACTGTTACTCACTCATACCTACATACATATAGAGAGTCTTTACAGAATGATAGCAGACACGAGGAAGACGAACAACAAGAGGAGAAGAGTTAGAAGAAAATCAACTTCAAGCTAAGAAGAAGAATACCAAGACATTTCCTCCAAAAAAGAAAACAACACACACAATCAAGCCGACCAAACACTGAGAAACCATGGCGGAACCCAACATGCACCGGACGCTTGACCTGACTCTATCCTGCCGCATCCAGGCGAGTTGCTGCTTAAAGTCCCTCACGCAAGCGCTGTTTAGCCACTGCACCTATTCTATCCTCCTAAAATTCACTTCAATCCCCCCTGCCACTAGCATGTTATGTATGTATGTATGTATGTATGTATGTATGTATGTATGTATGTATGTATGTATGTATGTATGTATGTATGTATGTATGTATGTATGTATGTATGTATGTATGAATGAATGATAACTGCAACTTTGTGTATTAAAACTCATTACTCTTACCGAAGTAATATAGTGCGTGGTTATGTTATGTCATGTTAGGATAGATTATAAACTACATTGGGTTACATTTCGTGAGGTTCGGTGACGCTACAGGAAGTTAGGGGAGGTACCTGGAGGTTAGGTGAATGTTGACTGACTGACTGACTGACAATTATTAGGAAGTGGTTCCAACACGTTCACACACAACCTATACTCATACCACAAGTCCAGAATTAGAGAGGATCATGTGATTGGATATATTTTCAACGATTTACTCAGTGTCTAACCAACTCTTTAGCGATTTAAATGTGGACCTAAAATTAGGTCCGTATATTTGTTTGTCGTGGTGGTGGTGGTGGTGTGCGCCCGTCCATCAGGTTGATTAACCACCAAAACCATAAAGGGTGCGGCCCTGCCGTTTCAGGGCATACACCACATCCATGGCGGTGACGGTCTTCCTTTTTGCGTGCTCGGTGTAGGTGACGGCGTCACGGATGACGTTCTCCAGAAACACCTTGAGGACGCCGCGGGGCTCCTCGTAGATAAGGCCGGATATACGTTTAACACCTCCACGCCGAGCTAGACGACGAATGGCGGGCTTGGTGATACCCTGGATGTTGTCACGAAGCACCTTACGATGACGCTTGGCGCCACCCTTTCCAAGTCCCTTGCCTCCTTTGCCTCGTCCAGTCATGTTGTTGTGGTTGCTACTACAGGTGGTCCTGGTGTGGCTTCGCCTAGAACTAGAACTAGAAAAATGCTAGTGACAGGGGGGAAGGAGGTTCAGAGGAAGAATAAAGGGAGGATGGAAGTGAATTTTAGAAGGAGAGAACAGGTGCAGTGGCTAAACACCGCTTGCGTGAGGGGGTGGCAAAAAGCCCTGAGGGTGCAACAACTACAGTCAGGACGAGGCAGAGGGAGGGCGGGAGCAGGTCCGGGCAGGCAAAGGGCCAACGCAGGTGTTCTGATTGTCGTCTTAGCTCGGGCAGTGTCGGTAAGCGTAGGAAGAACCGCCCCGCCACGGCGGCGGCGCAAGCCGAGAAACGCAGGTGGACGGACGCACAGGCAGCTCACGATCAAAGTAAACAGAGAAGGTGAAGATATGGAAATTTTGCTAGTCGTAGGGTTGTTTGGAGAAAGATGAAGGTAAAGTCTTTGAGCTATGTCAAAGAGGAACGGAGCGAGTTGGAGGAAGGGTTTTGAATCTTTGAGCTTGAAATGTCAAAGTATTCATAGTAAGGAAGGATGAGCGTATCGTAGGAGAGTTTTTAGTAATAGCAGCAGACAGATTTGAGCTTTTTTGTCAAATTATGAACGGAGACGAGAATGAGATATAGGTTGAGTGGTTTCAGTCTAGAGTTAGGTCAATTTTATTAAGAATTGGATGTCACAGACGTTGGGTATGTTTGATTAGGTTCTGAGAGTTGTGGGTCTTTTAGCTATGTCAGAGAGAAATGGAGAGAGTTGGAGGAAGAGTTTTGAATCTTTGAGTTTGAAATGTCAAAGTATTCGTAGTGAGGAAGGATGAGTGTATCGTAGGAGAGTTGTTTAGTAATGGCAGGAGGCAGATTTGAGCTATGTCAAATTGTGAACGGAGATGAGAGTGAGATATAGGTTGTTAGGTTTCAGTCTTGAGTTAGGTCGATTTTGGTAAGGTGGCTTTGTCTGGCGGGGGGGGGATGTTGTGTTTGGAGATTGGTTGAGGGAGGGGGGGAGTTTGTGTTTGGGGATTGATGGGGGTGGCGGTTGTATGTTAATTTAAGGTGAATTAAAATTGCTTAAGGGGGGTTGTTGTGTGAGTGTGTATGTGTTTGCATGTAAATGTAAGGGGAGAGAGGGAGGGTTAGGATAATGTTATAAGGTCAGGTATGGTTCGGTTGTCGGGAGGAGGGGGGAGGAGAGGAGAGGAGAAGGGAGGCGAAAGGGGGAAAGGGGGGCTTTGGAGGTTCTTGGGTTAATTTATGGTATGGTAGGATTTCTTAGGAATGATATGTTTTGTGTTGCTAATGAATAGTTGTATTGCGTCATATGTTTTTATTAGGAGGGTCAAAGGGGCTTGTTAGAAAGGTCGGGTATATTAAGTTTTTATTTTGGGAGGATTGTAGGTATCGATTTCTAAGAGGGGTTGTGAGTAAGGTTGGGTGGGTTAAGTTTTTCTTTTGGGAGGATTAGGGGTTGTGAGTAAGGTTGGGTGGGTTAAGTTTTTCTTTTGGGAGGATTGTAGGTTTTGTTAGTGGTTGGCAGAGTTGGGTTAATTATTGCATTCTCTCTTTCTTGCAGGTATTGTGAGTTCTGGCCCCATTCTTGAGGGAGAGGGTTTGTGTACAGGTACATTGCACCCCTCCCCGACCTTATTGGCCGAGAGAGGCGTTCAATGTCGTCTGCAGTTGGTGCCGTTTTTATAAGGTACACCTCTCCGCCTTGAGGGAGAGGGCTTGCGTACAGGCATTGTGGAACTCTCACCGACCTTATTGGCTAAGGGAAACGTACATGTCATCTGAGTTAGTATGGGATGGGTAAGTTAGGTATTTGTTTTGGGAGGAGTGATAGGGTGTGGTTAGTTAATGGTAGAATGGTTATTTTTTATTTTGTGTGGGATTGCTAGTAACGGCTGGGTATGTTAGGTTTTTAATTTTGGGGGATTGTTAGGGTCTTTTCTTTCTTTTTTAGGGAGGGGGAGTGTTAGTGCAGGTTGAGTGGGTTAGTTTTTTGTCGGAGTGGTCTTGAGTTTGAGTTGGTGGCGTGGGGTTTGGAGTGAGGGGGGGAGGAGGGAATTGGTCAAGTCAGGTAAGGTTAGGTTAGGTTGGGTGGGAATCATTGGGTGTGGGGTTGAGAAGAGGTTAGGTTAAGCTTAAGTTAGGTTAGGTTGATTGGGTTAGGTTAGGTGGGAATCGTTGGGCGAGGGTTAAGGAGAGGTTAGGTTATTAGGTTAGGTTGAATTGGATTAGTTGGGTGGGAATAGTTGGGTGTGGGTTGAGGAGAGGTGTTTGATTTGGGGGGAAGTTGTTGGGTGTGGTTATAGGGAAGTTGGGGTTTGATATGGGAGGGGTGTGTTTGGTCTGTTTAGTATGGAGGGATTCCTGTTTCTGAATCTGCGTGGGAGTATGATGTTGTCGAAATATTCCTGCCATTGAGGGTAAGTAGTGAGGAGTGATTCTATTTGTTTGTTTCCTAGTTGTCTCCAGTAGATGTTGGTGGAGGGAGGGAGCTGAGTTCATGTAGATGTCTATTTGGGGTGAAGGATGACCAGTGTGTGTTATGGATGAATCTTAGTGCTTTGTTTTGTATGACTTGAAGTTTCTTGGCATATGATGGTGCTGCTAACTGGAGTGTGTTAAGTGCATAAGTCAATAGTGGGCGTATGAGGGCTTTGAATAGGTGTGTTTTGGTTCTGATTGATGCGGTTCTGAATCTGTATATATTCCCGAGTGTTTTGTTTGCTATCGATGCCTTCGTTTTGGTGTGTAGTGTCATGGTGAGGGTGTCGTTGAGTGTGACTCCTAGGATTGTTTTTGTTCGTTTGCCAGTTATGGGTGAAGGGTTGTCGATGTAGGGGTTTAGGTAAATGTGACGTGGCTGGCGTCTTTTGGTGCCGAAGTAGGTGATTTGTGCTTTGTTCGGGTTGGTTTGTATTCGCTATCGGAGTTCACATTGTGTAACTTGTTCTAGCTCCCTGTGTGCTTTGTCTGGTAGGTGATCAAGACTAGTGTAGTGTCTGATTAGTTGGGTTACATCGTCGGCGTACTGTATTGTCAGAGAGTCGATGTGTAAGGGGTCGGGTAAGTCATTTGTGTAAAGAATGTATAGTGTTGGGGACAGGACTGATCCTTGTGGGACTCCTGCTTGCAGTGTGAAGTGGTCAGAGTAGGCAGGTGTGAATTTTATCCCCATTTTCCTGTCTGTCAGGAAGTTGCATAGTAATTGTTGTGATTTATGAGGGAGGTTAAAATTGTTGCATATCTTGTACTTTAGTCCATCGTGCCAAACTGTGTCGAAGGCTTTTGTACGTCTTTTGTAATGAGTGCTATCTTGTATGCACCTTTGTTCATGTGGAAGTAGTTTGTCATTATGTTGAGTGCGTCTTGGGTTGAGTGTGGTGTGCTCTGAAGCCGAACTGCTTAGCGGACAGTAGTTGTTCATCTTCAAGGTGGTATCTGAAGCGGGTGTTGTATAATCTTTCAAAGTTTTGCCTAAGACTTCACAAAGTATGCTACGATCGGTCTGTAGTTTTTGTGGATCTGTTGGGTTTTGTTTGGTTTGGGTATCATGATGGCTGTGGCTGTCTTAAGAGTTTTGGGAAGTATCCTGTAGCCAGTTGGGTGTTGTAGAGGTATGTAATGGCTGTGACTGTTTCTGGGGGCAGGTGCTTAAGGATTGCTTGACCTATATTGCTGTCGCCTGGTGTTTTCCTTTTGATTCTGTCTAGTGCTTGTTTGACTTCTGCTGGAGTGAAAGGAGCAGTGAGGATGTGGTTCCGTGTAAGTGTGGAGGTATCTATTGTGTTGTCAGGAGTTGTTCTGTCGTGTAGTGTTTGCATTTGTGTGGTGATGTTGTTTATGTGGTTTAATGTGCCTTTATTGTGTGGGGGGGTGTGGGTGGTAAATGTGTTCCCAGTGTTGTTTTAGTGTTTGTGCTACGTCATCTGGCCCATTGATTTTCCTGCCGTTTACTAGTGGGTGATCGAAGGGGGGTTTTGCTGTTCCTCTCAGCTTGGCGATCCTTTGCCAAAATTCTCGGGGGTTACTGTATGTGTTCTGTGTTCCTGGGCAGCCTCTACGAGTTTTGCCCAGTGAACGTCATGGTCTTGTCGGAGGCTGTGGATGATGTGTGTTCTTAGTGTGGAGATGTCTGCGTAAACTGGTGCTAGGTTAAGTTTTATTAGTTCGAATCGTGACCTGTAGCAGTGAAGTAGGCGTTGAGTTCTTATGGAGGGTGTGAAGGAGTATTTTCTCTTGAACCGGTGTTTAGGAATGTGGGTATCTGCTATGGCGGTGATAATGTTGAAGAGGTGTGTCCAGGTTTCCTCAATCATCCTAGTGGGTTGGTGTTCGAGGTTGAGTGTGTATTGTTGTTCAGAGAGTGTGGTTTGGAAGGCATCCCAATCTCCGTGTTGATACTGGTATTGAGGTGTGGGTGTTGGGAGGAGGATGGGATTGTTGGAGAGGTGAAGAGTGATGGGTATGTGGTCTGAGCCTGATAGGGGGCCGGTAGTGATGTAGTGTTAGAATTGGAGGGCAGGAGTGTTAGTGATGACGATGTCTGGTGTGCCTTTGCCGTGAGCAGCGTAGAATGTGGGGAAGAAAGGTCCAATGTGGTGAAGGTTTTTGTGAGTGACCAGAGTGTGTAGTTGTTGGGCATGGGGGTCGATGCGGTTGTGTTGGGATGCGGTGTGGTGCGCATTGAGGTCGGCCATTAGTATTACAGGTAGGTGTGTGGTGTTAAAGATGGAGTTTAGGTCTGTGAAGGGAATAAAAGTGTTTGGTCTTGAGTATGTTGTGCAGATGATTATCTGTCCGTGTTGAGTGTAGATCTTGGCAGCCATGAAGTGTTTGATGGAGGATCTGATGAGGATTGCAACGCCCTCGTGTAGTTCGTGGGGTGATTGTCTGCTTGTGTAGCTGAAGTGCTTGATTTTGGTGCTTGTGTAGATTGAGTTGAGGAGAATGTGTGGGTTGTGCTCTTATAGGAGGAGAGAGATGGCGTGTCTGTTTGAATGATATGCTCTACAGTTGAATTGCATAATGGTGATCATGTTGGTATGGATGTGTTTAGTTTCCTCTTGGTTACTTATGAGATTGAAATTCTGGGGTGCAGGGATGAGATCTAAATTGTCGAGTGACTGTGAGCGTGGTCTGTGTGTGGTATATGTAGGTGAGGGATGGGCGGTTACGTGACTGTGTGTGGGGGAGTTGGGGGGGAGAGGGGAGTGTGCTAGGTTCGTGTCGGGGTTGTTTCCCGTTTCCTTTAAGGTAGTGCCGAATAGATCTACTTTGATTATAGATTTTGTTGGATGTGTGTATTGTATAATTCTTTTGCTGTCAGGTGTGTAGGGAGAAAGGGGGGAGGTGTTCTTCCTCTTTGATCTAGGGGTCTTAACTACTAGTTCTGTGGGGGGATGGGCTGCCATTTTCGTTTTGGGTGTTTGAGGTGTTCGGGGAGGATTGATTTTGGTCTGGGTGTTTGTGGTCCGGGAGTTCATGGTAGTCGTGTGAGAGAAGTCAGGTGTAGGCAAGGTCGAGAAGGAGGGGCCGGGAGGTTTTGGACTGATTACTCTGGAGGGTGGGAGGGGCATGATGGAGGCTGAGGTAATGGTAGATTGGTGAGATAAGTCAGGTGTGGGCATGGCAGAAGTGGAGGGCGGAGGGAGATTGCAGTGGTTTCTCTGGGGGAGGGGGGGCATGTTGGTCCGGTCGGAGATGGGGACAGTGGGGAAGATGAGGTCGGGACCGGTTCTGAAGGAGTCAGGAATGTTTATGGTAGGGAGGCCGTTCGCCTTCAAACCATCAATTGCCAGTTTTAGAAAAAGTGATCTGTTACCGTTGCTTAGGGTATGTGCCAAAAGTATGATGGTGGTGATTTTTGCGTCAGTGTCGGGGGAGGGAGGTGGGGGCGGTCAGGTTGTTGGTCCAGCAAGTGTGGGTGGGGAGGGTCGTGGGAGTAGGGAGTGAGTGGTGGGAGGTGGAGGTGGTGCTGTGGGAGGTGAGGGTCGGCGGGGAGGGAGTGGTGGTGTGCTGTTATATTGTCTGATTTTGCACTTGTTGCTGATGGCAGAGTGTGGGCCTTTACAATTGCAGCATTTAGTTACAGTGGCAGTGCAGTTTCTGTATGAGTGGCCTTGATTGGCACATTTTGAACAAGTCAGTGTGTTACTGCAACGGTTGGTGTTGTGTCCGAATTGGTAGCAATTGTAGCATTGGTGAACTGGTATGTAGTGTGGGAATTCAATGTTTCGTGAGGGGATGATGTTGTTGCCGAGTTTTATTCCGTTAGATTTTAATTTGATGGCGTCAGTTTGTGTAGCTGTAGTGATTTTTAACATGGGGAGAGTTCCCATCCGGGCTGCATATGTCATTTGGGAGGTGTTGTGTGAGTTGAGATCATTCAAAAGGTTTGGGTTGTCAAGAATAGGTGGGATTACTTTCCTGCATATGAGGGTGCATTTTGAACGGTACTCAGGGGAGCTGAGGACCGTTAAGCCATTATCTTTCAGTTTGTTGTTTATTGCTGGGGAGTGGAATTGGTCGGCCTCTTCGTCAGTTTGTACAAAGATTTTGATGATATCGTCGTTTGTGAAGGAACGGATCTGAAATATCAAGGTCAGCTGAAAAATGAGTGAGGCGAGGTCTGTGCACGGTTGGATGGTACGGTCCACTTTTATTTTAATAGATGGCATGTTTACTGATTTCAAATTTGGAGATTTATGGAGATCTCCCCTAACAATTGTCCCTGATTTCCTGCGCCCCTCACGTAGGGGAGGCCCTGCACTATCACAGAGGTTCCCAGGCGAATCGGCAGGCTGTGCTGACCCTCCACCCTTCACACAAACACGCACTAGCGAGGTGTGGGGACAGAGGGCGTTTCCAGACGAATACTCCCCTGTACGTCAACTGACAGGGGAATAGGTCCTTTCACGGCACGGAAGATAAAGGTTATAGTGGTAGAAAAAGGTCTGAAAACTTACTGATGACTCTCTCTTCACACCAAGCCCCTCAGCAGCATTCGGGGTTCCTAAGGGAGGTCCGATACTGTAGGAGAGGCTCAATGTGTCGATTGAATCAACAGATTTGTCAGTTATGGAGAATTGGAGTCAAGTGCTTGTGATTTCCCGGGTAAGTGGGAAGGTGGGAGAGGTCCCAGAACTAGCCAATCAGCTGTGTCTGTTTGTTCTCCGGCGTCCCCGTCGCTCTGCGTGTCTG
>NW_024727716.1:0-11879 GCF_018991925.1 Homarus americanus | reverse complement strand
CCCTTGATCGAGTATAACAAAGTCCCCTGTTCGAGTATAACAAAGTTTCTAATTGAGTATAACAAAGCCCCCTAGTCGAGTATAAAAAGTCCCCTGGTCGAGTATAACAAAGTCCCCTTATCGAATATAAAAAGGCCCTTGATCAAGTATAACAAAGTTCCCTAATTGAGTATAACAAAGCCCCCTCGTCGAGTATAACAAAGTCCCCTCGTCGAGTATAACAAAGCCCTCTGATCGAGTATAAGAAAGCCCCCTGATCGCGTGTAAAAAAAGCCCCCTGTTCGAGTATAACATAGTCCCCTGGTCGATTATAACAAAGTCCCTTTATCGAGTATAACAAAGGCCCCTGATCGAGTATAACAAAGGCCCCTGGTCGAGTATAACAAAGTCCCATTATCGAGTATAACATAGGCCCCTAATCGAGTATAACAAAGGCCCCTAATCGAGTATAACAAAGTCCCCTGATCGACTATAACAAAGTCCCCTGGTCGAGTATAACAAATTCCCCTGATCGAGTATAACAAATTCCCCTGATCGAGTATAACAAAGCCCCCTCATCGAGTATAACAGAGTCCCCTGGTCGAGTGTAACAAAGTCCCTTGATCGAGTATAACAAAGCTCTCTGATCGAGTACAACAAAGCTTCCTCATTGAGTATAAAAAAGCCCTCTGGTCGAGTATAACAAAGTCCCATTATCGAGCGTAACAAAGGTCCTTCATTGAGTATAACAAAGGCCCCCTAATCGAGTACAACAAAGTACCCTGATCGAGTATAACAAAGTCCCCTGGTCGAGTATAACAAAGTCCCATTATCGCGTAAAACCAAGGCCCCTGATCGATTATAACAAAGGCCCCTGGTCGAGTATAACAATGTCCCCTGGTCGAGTATAACAAAGTCCCCTGTTCTAGTATAAAAAAGTCCCTTGATCGAGTATAACAAAGTCCCGTAATCGAGTATAGCAAAGTCCCATGCTCGAGTATAACAAAGTTCCCTGATCGAGTATAACAAAGTCCCATGATCGAGTATAACAAAGTCCCCTAATCGAGTATAACAAAGCCCTCTGATCGAGTATAACAAAGCCCCCTCATCGGGTATAGAAAAGCCCTCTGGTCGAATAAAACAAAGTCCCATGATCGAGTATAACAAAGGCTCCAAATTGAGTATAACAAAGGCTCCTGTCCAAAAAAAACACATTCCCCTGATCGAGTATAACAAAGTCCCCTGATCGAGTATAACAAAGCCCTCTGATCGAGTATAATAAAGCCCCTGATCGAGTATAAAAAGGCCCCCTGGTCGAGTATAACAATGTCCCCTGGTCGAGTATAACAAAGTCCCATTATCGAGTATAACAAAGTCCCTGTTCTAGTATAACAAACTCCCCTGATCGAGTATAGCAAAGTCCCCTGGTCGAGTAAAACAAAATCCCCTGATCGAGTATAACAAAGTTCCATGATTGTGTATAACAAAGTCCCATAATTAGAATAACAAAGTCCCCTGATCGAGCATAACAAAGCCCCCTGTTCTGGTATAACAAAGTCCCTTGATCGAGTATAACAAAGTCCCGTAATCGAGTATAACAAAGTCCCCTGATCGAGTATAACAAAGGCCCCTGGTTGAGTATAACAGATTCCTCTGATCGAGTATAACAAATTCACCTGATCGAGTATAACAAAGTTCCCTGATCGAGTATAACAAAGCCCCCTTATCGAGTATAACAAAGATCCCTGGTCGAGCATAATAAAGTCCCCTAATCGAGTATAACAAAGCCCCCTGATTGAGTATGAAAAAAACACATGTCGGTATAAAAAAGGTCCCCTGATCGAGGTATAACAAAGGCCCCTAATCGAGTACAATAAATTTCCCTGATCGGTATAACCACGAAGTCCTGATCGGTATAACAAAATCCCTGTTAGAGGTATAACCAGTCACTGAGTTGGTTAACCAAACTTCCCTGATCGAGTATAACAAAATTCCCTGATCGGGGTGAAACAAAGTCCCTGGTCGGTATAACAAAGTCCTAATCGAGTATAACAAAGTCCTCTGATCGAGTATAACAAATTCCCCTGATCGAGTATAAGAAAGTTCCCTGATGGAGTATTACAAAGCCCCCTGATCGAGTATAACAAAGTGCCCTGGTCGAGTATAACAAAGTTCCCTGATCGAGTATAACAAAGCCCCCTCATCGAGTATAACAAAGTCCCCTGGTCGACCATAACAAAGTCCCCTAATCGAGTATAACAAAGCCCCCTGATTGAGTATGAAAAAAGCCCCCTTGTCGAGTATAAAAAGGTCCCCTGGTCGAGTATAACAAAGGCCCCCTAATCGAGTACAACAAATTACCCTGATCGAGTATAACAAAGTCCCATGATCGAGTATAACAAAATCCCCTGGTCGAGTATAACAAAGTCCACTGATTGAATATAACAAAACCCCCTGATCGAGTATAACAAATTCCCCTGATCGAGTATAACAAAGTCCCCTGGTCGAGTATAACAAAGTCCCTGATTGAGTATAACGAAGCCCCCAGATCGAGTATATCAAATTCCCCAGATCGAGTATAACAAAGTCCCTCATCGAGTATAACAAAGCCCCCTGATCGAGTATAACAAAGTCCCCTGGTCGAGTATAACAAAGTCCCCTGATCGAGTATAACAACGCTCCCTCATCGAGTTTAAAAAAAAACCCTGATCGAGTATAAAAAAGCTCCCTGGTCGAGTATAACAATGTCCCCTTGTCGAGTATAACAAAGTCCCATGATCGAATATAACAACACCCCCTCGTCGAGTATAACAAAGTCCCCTGGTCGAGTATAACAAAGTCCCCTGATCGAGTATAACAAAGCCCCCTCATCGAGTTTAACAAAACCCACTGATCGAGCATAAAAAAGCTCCCTGGTTGAGTATAACAATGTCCCCTGGTCGAGTATAACAAAGTCCCATGATCGAATATAACAAAGGCTCCTTATCGAGCATAACAAAGGCCCCTGGTCGAACATAACAAAGTCCCCTGATCGAGTATAACAAAGTCCCCTGATCGAGTATAACAAAGTCTCCTGATCGAGAATAAGAAAGGCCCCTAATCGAGTATAACAAAGTCCTCTGATCGAGTATAACAAATTCCCCTGATCGAGTATAACAAAGTGCCCTGGTCGAGTATAACAAAGTTCCCTGATCGAATATAACAAAGCCCTGTGATCGAGTATAGCAAAGCCCCCTTATCGAGTATAAAAAAGCCCCCTGGTCGAGTATAACAAAGTCCCCTGGTCGAGAATAACAAAGTCCCATTATCGAGTATAACATAGGCCCCTGATCGAGTATAACAAAGGCCCCTAATCGAGTATACCAAAGTTTCCTGATCGACTACTAACAAAGTCCCCTGGTCGAGTATAAACAATTCCACTGATCGAGTATAACAAATTACTGATCGAGGTATAACAAAGCCCCTGATCGAGTATAAACAAAAGTCCCTGGTCGAGTATAACTCCGGTCCCTGATCGAGTATAACCAGCCCTGTTCTAGTATAACAAAAGTCCCTGATCGAGTATAACAAAGTCCCCTGGTCGAGTATAAAAAAGTCCCCTGATCGAGTATAACAAAGTCCCTTGATCGTGTATAACAAAGTCCCATAATCAGAATAACAAAGTCCCCTGATCGAGTATAACAAAGTCCCCTGTTCTAGTATAACAAAGTCCCTGGATCGAGTATAATAAAGTCCCGTAATCGAGTATAACAAAGTCCCCTGATCGAGTATAACAAAGGCACCTGGTCGAGAATAACAAATTCCCCTGATCGAGTATAACAAATTCAACAGATCGAGTATAAGAAAGTTCCCTCATCGAGTATAACAAACCCCTCTGATCGAGTATAACAAAGCCCCCTGATTGAGTATGAAAAAAGCCCCCTTGTCGAGTATAACAAAGTCCCCTGGTCGAGTATAACAAAGTCCCATTATCGAGTAAAACAAAGGCTCCTGATCCAGTATAACAATGGCCCCTGGTCGAGAATAACAAAGTCCCCTGATCGAGTATAAGAAAGTCCCCTGGTCGAGAATAACAAATTCCACTGATTGAGTATAACAAAACCCCCTGATCGGGTATAACAAAGTCCCCTGATCGAGTATAACAATGTCCCCTTGTCGAGAATAACAAAGTCCCCTGATTGAGTATAACAAAGCCCCGAGATCGAGTATAACAAATTCCCCTGATCGATTATAATAAAGTCCCTAATCGAGTATAACAAAGCCCCCTGATCGGGAATAACAATGTCCCCTGGTCGAGTATAACAAAGTCCCCTGATCGAGTATAGCAAAGCCCCCTCATCGAGTTTAACAAAACCCCCTGATCGAGTATAAAAAGCTCCCTGGTCGAGTATAACAATGTCCCCTGATCGAGAATAACAAAGTCCCATTATCGAGTATAACAAAGTCCCCTGTTCTAGTATAACAAAGTCCCTTGATCGAGTATAACAAAGTCCCTTGATCGTGTATAACAAAATCCCATAATCAGAATAACAAAGTCCCCTGATCGAGTATAACAAAGTCCCCTGTTCTAGTATAACAAAGTCCCTTGATCGAGTATAATAAAGTCCCGTAATCGAGTATAACAAAGTCCCCTGATCGAGTATAACAAAGGCCCCTGCTCGAGAATAACAAATTCCCCTGATCGAGTATAACAAATTCAACAGATCGAGTATAACAAAGTTCCCTGATCGAGTATAACAAAGTTCCCTGATCGAGTATTACAAAGCCCCCTGATCGAGTATAACAAAGTCCCCTGGTCGAGTATAACACAGTAGCCTGATCGAATATAACAAAGTCCTGTGATCGAGTATAGCAAAGCCCCCTGATCGAGTATAAAAAAGCCCCTTGGTCGAGTATAACAAAGTCCCCTGGTCGAGTATAACAAATTCCCATTATCGAGTATAACATAGGCCCCAATTCGAGTATAACAAAGGCCCCTAATCGAGTATAACAAAGTCCCCTGATCGACTAAAACAAAGTCCCCTGGTCGAGTATAACAAATTCCCCTGATTGAGTATAACAAATTCCCCTGATCGAGTATAACAAAGCCCCCTAATCGAGTATAACAGAGTCCCCTGGTCGAGTGTAACAAAGTCCCTTGATCGAGTATAACAAAGCTCTCTGATCGAGTACAACAAAGCTTCCTCATTGAGTATAAAAAAGCCCTCTGGTCGAGAATAACAAAGTCCCATTATCGAGCGTAACAAAGGTCCCTGATCGAGTATAACAAAGGCCCCCTAATCGAGTACAACAAAGTACCCTGATCGAGTATAACAAAGTCCCCTGGTCGAGTATAACAAAGTCCCATGATCGAGTATAACAAAGTCCCATAATCAGAATAACAAAGTCCCCTGATCGAGTATAACAAAGTCCCCTGTTCTAGTATAACAAAGTCCTTGATCGAGTATAACAAAGTCCCCTGATGGAGTATAAAAGGCCCCTGGTCGAATATAACAAATTCCCCTGGTCGAGTATAACAAATTCCCCTGATCGAGTATAACAAAGCCCCCTCATCGAGTATAACAAAGTCCCCTGTTCGAGCATAACAAAGTCCCCTGATCGAGTATAACAAAGCCCTCTGATCGAGTATAACAAAGCCCTCTGATTGAGTATGAAAAAAGCCCCCTGGTCGAGTATAACAAAGTCCCTTGGTCGAGTATAACAAAGTCCTATTATTGAGTAAAACAAACGCCCCTGATCGAGTATAACAAATTCCCCTGATCGAGTATAACAAAGTTCCCTAATCGAGTATAACAAAGCTCCCTCATCGAGTATAACAAAGTCCCCTGGTCGAGCATAACAAAGTCCCCTGATCGAGTATACACAAAGCCCTCTGATCAAGTATAACAAAGCCCCCTGATTGAGTATGAAAAAAGCCCCCTTGTTGAGTATAACAAAGTCCCCTGGTCAAGTATAACAAAGTCCCATTATCGAGTAAAACAAAGGCCCCTGATCGAGTATAATAAAGGCCCATGGTCGAGTAAAACAAAGTCCCCTAATCGAGTTTATCAAAGTCACCTGATCGAGTATAACAAAGCCCCCTGATTGAGTATGAAAAAAGCCCCCTTGTTGAGTATAACAAAGTCCCCTGGTCGAGTATAACAAAGTCCCATTATCGAGTAAAACAAAGGCCCCTGATCGAGTATAACAAAGTCCCGTAATCGAGTATAACAAAGTCCCTGATCGCGTATAACAAAGCCCACTTGATCATATGCCCCCGATTGAGTATAACAAAGTCCCCTGGTCGAGTATAACAAAGTCCCCTGATCGAGTATGACAAAGTCCCTTGATCGAGTATAACAAAGTCTCCTGTTCGAGTATAACAAAGTTTCTAATTGAGTATAACAAAGCCCCCTCGTCGAGTATAACAAAGTCCCCTGGTCGAGTATAACAAAGTCCCCTTATCGAATATAAAAAGGCCCTTGATCAAGTATAACAAAGTTCCCTAATTGAGTATAACAAAGGCCCCTGATCGAGTATAACAAAGGCCCCAGGTCGAGTATAACAAAGTCCCTTGATCGAGTATAACAAAGTCCCCTGATCGAGTATAACAAAGTCCACTGATCGAGTATAACAAACATTCCTGATCGAGTATAACAAAGTCCCCTGTGTCGACTATAACAAAGTCCCTTGGTCGAGTATAACAAATTCCCCTGATCGAGTATAACAAATTCCACTGATCGAGTATAACAAAGCCCCCTGATCGAGTATAACAAAAACCCCTGATCGAGTATAAAAAAGCTCCCTGATCGAGTATAACAATGTCCCCTGGTCGAGTATAACAAAGTCCCATGATCGAATATAACAAAGGCTCCTTATTGAGCATAACAAAGGCCCCTGGTCGAGTATAACAAAGTCCCCTGATCGAGTATAACAAAGTCCCCTGATCGAGTATAACAAAGTCCCCTGATCGAGAATAAGATAGGCCCCTAATCGAGTTTAACAAAGTCCTCTGATCGAGTATAACAAATTCCCCTGATCGAGTATAACAAAGTTCCCTGATCGAGTATTACAAAGCCCCCTGATCGAGTATAACAAAGTGCCCTGGTCGAGTATAACAAATTCCCCTGATCGAAGATAACAAAGCCCTGTGATCGAGTATAGCAAAGCCTCCTGATCGAGCATAAAAAAAGCCCCCTGGTCGAGTATAACAAAGTCCCCTGGTCGAGTATAACAAAGTCAAATTATCGAGTATAACATAGGCCCCTGATCGAGTATAACAAAGGCCCCTAATCGAGTATAACAAAGTCCCCTGATCGACTATAACAAAGTCCTCTGGTCGAGTATAACAAATTCCCCTGATCGAGTATAACAAATTCCACTGATCGAGTATAACAAAGCCACCTGATCGAGTATAACAAAGTCCCCTGGTCGAGTATAACAAAGTCCCCTGATCGAGTATAACAAAGCCCCTGTTCTAGTATAACAAAGTCCCCTGATCGAGTATAACAAAGTCCCCTGGTCGAGTACAACAAAGTCCCCTGATCGAGTATAACAAAGCCCCTGTTCTAGTATAACAAAGTCCCCTGATCGAGTATAACAAAGTCCCTTGATCGAGTATAACAAAGTCCCCTGTTCTAGAATAACAAAGTCCCTTGATCGAGTATAAGAAAGTCCCATAATCGAGTATAACAAAGTCCCCTGATCGAGTATAACAAAGGCCCCCGGTCGAGTATAACACATTCCCCTGATCGAGTATAACAAATTCAACAGATCGAGTATAACAAAGTTCCCTGATCGAGTATAACAAAGCCCTCTGATCGAGTATGACAAAGTCCCCTGATTGAGTATGAAAAAAGCCCCCTTGTCGAGTATAACAAAGTCCCCTGGTCGAGTATAACAAAGTCCCATTATCGAGAAAAACAAAGGCCCCTGATCGAGTATAACAAAGGCCCCTGGTCGAGAATAACAAAGTCCCCTGATCGAGTATAACAAAGTCCCCTGGTCGAGTATAACAAAGTCCACTGATTGAGTATAACAAAACCCCCTGATCGAGTATAACAAAGTCCCCTGATAAAGTATAACAATGTCCCCTGGTCGAGAATAACAAAGTCCCCTGATTGAGTATAACAAAGCCCCCAGATCGAGTATAACAAATTCCCCTGATCGAGTATAATAAAGTCCCTAATCGAGTATAACAAAGCCCCCTGATCGAGAATAACAATGTCCCCTGGTCGAGTATAACAAAGTCCCCTAATCGAGTATAAAAAAGCTCCCTGGTCGAGTATAACAATGTCCCCTAATCGAGTATAACAAAGTCCCATGATCGAATATAACAAGGGCTCCTTATCGAGCATAACAAAGGCCCCTGGTCGAGTATAACAAAGTCCCCTGATCGAGTATAACAAAGTCCCCTGATCGAGTATAACAAAGTCCTCGTTTCGAGAAGAAGAAGGCCCCTAATCGAATATAACAAAGTCCTCTGATCGAGTATAACAAATTCCCCTGATCGAGTATAACAAAGTTCCCTGATCGAGTATTACAAAGCCCCCTGATCGAGTATAACAAAGTCCCCTGGTCGAGTATAACAAAGTAGCCTGATCGAATATAACAAAGTCCTGTGATCGAGTATAGCAAAGCCCCCTGATCGAGTATAAAAAAGCCCCCTGGTCGAGTAACAAAGTCCCCTGGTCGAGTATAACAAATTCCCATTATCGAGTATAACATAGGCCCCTGATCGAGTATAACAAAGGCCCCTAATCGACTATAACAAAGTCCCCTGGTCGAGTATAACAAATTCCCCTGATCGAGTATAACAAAGCCCCCTGATCGAGTATTACAGAGTCCCCTGGTCGAGTGTAACAAAGTCTCTTGATCGAGTATAACAAAGCTCTCTGATCGAGTACAAAAAAGCTTCCTCATTGAGTATAAAAAAGCCCTCTGGTCGAGTATAACAAAGTCCCATTATCGAGCGTAACAAAGGTCCCTGATTGAGTATAAATAAAGCGCCCTAATCGAGTACAACAGCACCCTGATCGAGTATAACAAAGTCCCCATCGAGTAAAACAAAGTCCCCTGGTCGAGTATAACAAAGTCCCTGATTGAGTATAACAACAAAGCCCCAGGATCGAGTATAATAAATTTCTGATCGAGACATAACAAAGTCCTCGATCGAGTATAACAAAAGCCCTGATCAAGTATACAAAGTCCCCTGATCGAAATATAACAAAGTTCCCTATCGAGCAACAAAGCCCCCTACCGATATATAAACAAAACCCCTTGTCGACCAAGCAACAAAGTCCCCTAATCGAGTATAATGCTCCTGAGTTTTGAGTGCCTTTATTGAAAAGTAAAAGGTCCCCTGGTCGAGTATAACAAAGGCCCCCTAATCGAGTACAACAAATTACCCTGATCGAGTATAACAAAGTCCCATGATCGAGTATAACAAAATCCCCTGGTCGAGTATAACAAAGTCCACTGATTGAATATAACAAAACCCCCTGATCGAGTATAACAAATTCCCCTGATCGAGTATAACAAAGTCCCCTGGTCGAGTATAACAAAGTCCCTGATTGAGTATAACGAAGCCCCCAGATCGAGTATATCAAATTCCCCAGATCGAGTATAACAAAGTCCCTCATCGAGTATAACAAAGCCCCCTGATCGAGTATAACAACGCTCCCTCATCGAGTTTAAAAAAAAACCCCGATCGAGTATAAAAAAGCTCCCTGGTCGAGTATAACAATGTCCCCTTGTCGAGTATAACAAAGTCCCATGATCGAATATAACAACACCCCCTCGTCGAGTATACAAAGTCCCCTGGTCGAGTATAACAAAGTCCCCTGATCGAGTATAACAAAGCCCCCTCATCGAGTTTAACAAAACCCACTGATCGAGCATAAAAAAGCTCCCTGGTTGAGTATAACAATGTCCCCTGGTCGAGTATAACAAAGTCCCATGATCGAATATAACAAAAGCTCCTTATCTAGCATAACAAAGGCCCCTCGTCGAGCATAACAAAGTCCCCTGATCGAGTATAACAAAGTCCCCTGATCGAGTATAACAAAGTCCCCTGATCGAGAATAAGAAAGGCCCCTAATCGAGTATAAGAAAGTCCTCTGATCGAGTATAACAAATTCCCCTGATCGAGTATAACAAAGTTCCCTGATGGAGTATTACAAAGCCCCCTGATCGAGTATAACAAACTGCCCTGGTCGAGTATAACAAAGTTCCCTGATCGAATATAACAAAGCCCTGTGATCGAGTATAGCAAAGCCCCCTGATCGAGCATAAAAAAGCCCCCTGGTCGAGTATAACAAAGTCCCCTGGTCGAGTATAACAAAGTCAAATTATCGAGTATAACATAGGCCCCTAATCGAGTATAACAAAGGCCCCTAATCGAGTAAAACAAAGTCCCCTGATCGACTATAACAAAGTCCCCTGGTCGAGTATAACAAATTCCCCTGATCGAGTATAACAAATTCCACTGATCGAGTATAACAAAGCCCCCTGATCGAGTATAACAAAGTCCCCTGGTCGAGTATAACAAAGTCCCCTGATCGAGTATAACAAAGCCCCTGTTTTAGTATAACAAAGTCCCCTCATCGAGTATAACAAAGTCCCCTGGTCGAGTATAAAAAAGTCCCCTGATCGAGTATAACAAAGTCCCTTGATCGTGTATAACAAAGTCCCATAATCAGAATAACAAAGTCCCCTGATCGAGTATAACAAAGTCCCCTGTTCTAGTATAACAAAGTCCCTGGATCGAGTATAATAAAGTCCCGTAATCGAGTATAACAAAGTCCCCTGATCGAGTATAACAAAGGCACCTGGTCGAGAATAACAAATTCCCCTGATCGAGTATAACAAATTCAACAGATCGAGTATAAGAAAGTTCCCTCATCGAGTATAACAAACCCCTCTGATCGAGTATAACAAAGCCCCCTGATTGAGTATGAAAAAAGCCCCCTTGTCGAGTATAACAAAGTCCCCTGGTCGAGTATAACAAAGTCCCATTATCGAGTAAAACAAAGGCTCCTGATCCAGTATAACAATGGCCCCTGGTCGAGAATAACAAAGTCCCCTGATCGAGTATAAGAAAGTCCCCTGGTCGAGAATAACAAATTCCACTGATTGAGTATAACAAAACCCCCTGATCGGGTATAACAAAGTCCCCTGATCGAGTATAACAATGTCCCCTTGTCGAGAATAACAAAGTCCCCTGATTGAGTATAACAAAGCCCCGAGATCGAGTATAACAAATTCCCCTGATCGATTATAATAAAGTCCCTAATCGAGTATAACAAAGCCCCCTGATCGGGAATAACAATGTCCCCTGGTCGAGTATAACAAAGTCCCCTGATCGAGTATAGCAAAGCCCCCTCATCGAGTTTAACAAAACCCCCTGATCGAGTATAAAAAAGCTCCCTGGTCGAGTATAACAATGTCCCCTGGTCGAGTAAAACAAAGTCCCATTATCGAGTATAACAAAGTCCCCTGTTCTAGTATAACAAAGTCCCTTGATCGAGTATAACAAAGTCCCTTGATCGTGTATAACAAAGTCCCATAATCAGAATAACAAAGTCCCTTGATCGAGTATAACAAAGTCCCCTGTTCTAGTATAACAAAGTCCTTCATCGAGTAGTAATAAAGTCCCGGTGAATCGAGTATAAATAAAGTCCCCTGATCGAGTATAACAAAGGCCCCTGGTCGAGAATAACAAATTCCCCTGATCGAGTATAACAAATTCAACAGATCGAGTATAACAAAGTTCCCTGATCGAGTATAACAAAGTTCCCTGATCGAGTATTACAAAGCCCCCTGATCGAGTATAACAAAGTCCCCTGGTCGAGTATAACAAAGTAGCCTGATCGAATATAACAAAGTCCTGTGATCGAGTATAGCAAAGCCCCCTGATCGAG
>NW_024727715.1:0-23628 GCF_018991925.1 Homarus americanus | reverse complement strand
GGGGATTTTGTTATACTCTGACCAGGGGGCTTTTTTATGCTGATCAGGGGTTTTTTTAAACTCGGTGAGAGGGTTTGTTATACTCGATCAGGGACTTTTGGTAATACTCGACCAGGGACTTTGTTATATACGACCAGTGGATCTGTGTTATTTCTCGATCAGGGACTTGTTGTACTCGATCAGGACTTTTTGTACTCTGATGTGCGGACTTTGTTATACTTTCGACCAGGGCTTTTTATATATTGTGAGGGGTTTGTTATACTCGATGGGCGGGACTTGTTATACTCGATCAGGGGATTTTTTTATACTCGATCAGGGATTTTGTTATACTCGATCAGAGGGCTTGTTATACTGCAATCAGGGTGTTTGTTTTACTCGTCTCGGTGACTTTTGTTATATTCAGGTCAGGTGCCTTTCTTATACCGTGTGTGGACTTTTGTTATACTCGATCAGGGGACTTTGTTATTCTCGGATCAGGCGCTTTGTCATACTCGATCAGGGTACTTTGTTATACCGATTAGGGGGTTTGTTATACTCGATCAGGAGAATTTGTTATACGCGATCTTGGGGACTTTGTTATACGCTATTAGTGGGTCCTTGTTATACTCTCGATCAGGACCCTATTATGCTCGATCAGGGGACTTTGTTGATACCTCGATGAGTGGCTTTTGTTATACTGATATGGGCCTTTGTTATACTCGATGAGGGGCGTTGTTTTGACTCCATTAGACTTGTTATACCCGGAACTAGGACTTTATACTCGACCAGGGGCTTATACCGATCAGGGTTGTTAAACTCGATGAGGGCTTTGTTATAATGACAGGCCTTTGTTATACCAGACTCAGAGAGACCAATAGAGATGGGTGCTTTGTTATACTGGATCAATGGATTTTGTTATTCGATAAGGTGACTTGTTGTACTCGATCTGCGGATCTTTGTTATACCTCTGACCAGGGGGCTTTTATACTGATGAGGGGGCTTTATTATACTCGATCAGGGGACTTTTGTTATACTCGATCTGGGACTTTGTTATACTCGATCTGGGGACTTGTATATACTGACGACAGTGTTATATTCGATCAGGTGCCTTTCTATACTTTGATCAGGGGGCTTTATACTCGATGACGGATCTTTGTTATGTTCGATCAGGGGACTTTTATACTCGATCAGAGGACCTTGTTATACTCAATCTTGGGACTTTGTTATACTCATTGGGGTCCTTGTTATACTCGATCAGGTAATTTAGTTATGCTCGATTAGGCACTTATATTTATACTGATCAGGGACTTTGTTTATACTCGATCAGGGATTTTGGTTATACTCGACCAGGAGCTTTTGTTATACTCGATAAGGGCCTTTGTTATACTCGATTATGGGACTTATACTCGACCAGGGACTTTGTTATACTTTAATCAGGGGCTTTTATACTGATCAGGTTTTTTTAAACTCGATGAAGGGCTTTATACTCGATCAGGGGACTTTTAATACTCTGACCAGGGACTTTGTTATACACGACCAGGACTTTGTTATACTCGATCAGGTGACTTTGTTATACTCTGATCAGGACTTTTTTATACTCGATAGGAATTTGTTATACCGGACCAGGGACTTTTGTTATACCGACCAGGGGACTTAGTTATTCTCGATTAGGCACTTATTCATACCGATCAGGGACTTTGTTATACTCATCAGGGATTTTGTTATACTCGAGTAAGGGCCTTTGTTACTCGATAAGGGCCTTTGTTATACTCGATTATGGGACTTTGTTATACTCGACCAGGGGACTTTTGGTTATACTCGACCAGGACTTTCTTATACTCGGTCAGGGGCTTTATATACTCGATCAGGGCCTTTGTTATACCTGAAAATAACTTGATACTCGATCAGGGACTTTGTTATACTCGATCAGGGTCTTTATTGTAATGATAAGGGACTTGCTGAACTCGATCAGGGACTTTATTCTCGATCATGGCACTTTGTTATACCGATCGAGACTTTGTTATACGCGATCTTGGGACATTGTTATACTCGACCAGGGGCTTTATACCGGATAAGGGGGTTTTATTAAACTCGATGAGGGGGCTTTGTTATACTCGATCAGGGATTTGTTTATACTGAAAGGGACTTTGTTATACACGACAGGGGATTCTTTATTCTCGATCAGGGACTTTGTTATACTCGATCAGGGACTTTTATACTCGATCATGGGGTAAGGGGCTTTATTGTAGTCGATAAGGACTTTTGTTAAACCCGATCAGGGGACTTTGTTATTCTCGCGATCATGGCACTTTGTTATACTCTTGATCGGGAGACTTTTTGTTATTATACGCGATCTTGGGACTTTGTTATACTCGACCAGGGGGCTTTTTTATACTCGATCAGGGGTTTTATTAAACTGATGAGGGGGCTTGCTATACTGATCAGGGGACTTTGTAATACTCGTAATCAGGGACTTTGTTGGCGGCCACGTTTAATTCAGGGGACTTGTTATTCTCGATCAGGGGACTTTTGTTATACCGGATCAGGGATTCTTTATACTGATCATGGGCATTGGTATACCTGATCAGGGCTTTCTTTATACTGATCAGGGACTTTGTTATTCTCGATAAGGTGACACTGTTGTACTCGGATCTGCGGAATTTTGTTAATTTCGACCAGGGGCCTTTTTTATACTGATGAGGGGGGTTTGTTATACTCGGATCAGGGACTTTGTTATACTCCAACTAGGATTACTTGTTATATCTGATCAGGCGCCCTTTATACCTCGATCAGGGTGCTTTTGTTATACTGGGATGACGGAACATTGTTATGTTCTCGATCAGGATATTGTTGGTACCCGGATCAAGGGTGCTTTGTTTTACTCGATCAGGGACTTTGTTATACCCGATCAGGACTTTAGTTATACCTCGATTCGGTGAATTAGTTATACTCGATGATGGGGCTTTTGTTTTTCGATCAGGGGACTTTGTTATACTCACCAGGGGACTTTCTTATACCTCGAAGAGGGTGCTTTGTTTTACTCGATCAGGGGACTTTGTTGGTCTTCGATCAGGGGACTTTGTTATACTCGATCAGGGGCTTTGTTATACCCAATTAGGGGTGTTTGTTTTACTCGACTGGACTTTGTTATATTCGGTCAGGTGCCTTTCTTATACCTGCTGATTAGGTGGACTTTGGTTATACTCTCGGATCAGGGACTTTTGTTATTCTAGATCAGGCACTTTGTTATACTCGATCAGGTACTTTGTTATACTAGGTCTTGGGATTTGTTATACCCATGAGGGTCCTTGGTTATACTCGATGAGGGGACTTAGTGCTCGATTAGGCACTTAGTTATACTCTCGATCAGGGGACCCCGGTTATACTCTCGATCAGGGGCTTTGTTATACTCGATCAGGGACTTTTGTTATACTCCACCAGGGTGTTTGTTTTACCATGATCAGGGACTTTGTTATACCTCGATCAGGGGACTTTTGGTTATACTCTGATCAGGGAATTTTATTATACTATACTCGATCAGGGGACTTAGTTATGCTCGATTAGGCACTTAGTTATACTCGATGAGGGGACTTTTATACTCGATCAAGGGGCTTTGTTATACCTCGATCAGGGACTTTTGTTATACTTCTAACCAGGGTGTTTGCTTTACTCGATCAGGACTTTGTTATACCGATCAGGGTTTGTTATACCGATCAGGAATTTTTGTTATACTCGATCAGGGACTTTGTTATACTCGATCAGGGGCTTTGTATACTTAATCAGGGGTGTTTGTTTTACTCGACCTGGACTTTGTTATATTCGCAGGTGCTATTCTTATACTGGATAAGTGGACTTTGTTATACTGATCAGGGGACTTGTTATTCTCGATCAGGGCACTTTGTTATACTCGATCAGGTACTTTGTTATACTCGATCAGGGACTTTGTTATACCTGATCAGGAGAATTTGTTATACGCGATCTTGGGACTTTGTTATACGCCATTAGGTCCTTTGTACTTGATCAGGAGACTTAGTTTATACTCGATCAAGGGACTTTTGTTATACTCGATCATTCGATTTATTATACTCGACCAGGGACTTTGTTATTACCTCGGGGCTTTTTATACTGGATCAGTTTTGTTAACTCGATGAGGGGCTTTTGTTATACTCGATCAGGGACTTTGTAATACTCGACCAGACTTTGTTATACACGACCAGGGACTTTGTTATACTCGATCAGGGACTTTGTTATACCCGATCATGGGACTTTTATATACTCGATCATGGGCTTTGCTTATACTCGATGAGGGGCTTTGTTATACTTCGATCAGGGATTTGTTATTCGATAATGTGACTTGTTGAACTCGATCTGCGGACTTTGTTATACTCGACCAGGGGCTTTTTTTATACTGATGAGGGGTTTGTTTGTACTCGGATCAGGGACTTTGATATACCGATCTGGGGATTTTGTTATACTCGATCTGGGGCCTTTGTTATACTCGATAAGGGCCTTTGTTATACTCGATTATGGGACTTTGTTATACTCGACCAGGGGACTTCGTTATACTCGACCAGGACTTTTTATACCTCGGTCAGGGGACTTTGTTATACCCGATCAGGGGCCTTTGTTATTCTCGAAAATGGGACTTTGTTATACTCTGGATCAGGGACTTTGTTATACTCGAAGGGGAAGCTGGGTCAGTCGATAAGGGACTTTTGTTAAACCTTTAGATCAGATTCTTTTGCTATTCTCATCATGGCACTTTGTTATACTCGATCGGGAGACTTAAGAAAAATTCCTCTGATCTGACCACAGGCCTGAACAGGGCTTTTTTACACTCGATCAGGGTTTTGCTAAATCCGATAAGAGGGTTGTTGCGATTTCCGGATCAGGGATCGTAAGGCTCAGATTAGAGGACTTTGTGGCGTAGCACGACCAGGGGACTTCAGGTTATACCTGTTCAGGGACCTGCTATAACAAGATTAGGGACGCATACCGATCATGTGCAGTCAGGTATAATGAATTGTGTGGGGTTTTCAATTAATCAGGGACTTTGTTATTCTCGATAAGGTGACACTGTTGTACCTGATCTGCGGACTTTGCTATACCTGTTCAGGGCTTTTTATACTCGATGAGGTGTCTGCTATACCGATCAGGGACTTGCTAAACTCGATAAGGACATTGTTATATTCAGATCAGCTTTTATAATACCAACGTCAGGGGGTCAAATTTGAAGACGACATTGTTATGTTTGATCAGGACATTGTTATACCCGCGATCAGGGGTGTTTGTTTTACTCGATCAGGGACGTTAGCATCCGATCAGGACTTGAAAGTAGTACTCTGATTCGGTGAATTAGTTATAATGAAAGTGGGCTTCTTTGTTATTCTGATCGTGGACTTTGCTATACCTTTTGACCAGGGATTTTCTTGTACTCTGAAGAGGGCTTGCCTTTATCTGGATCAGGGAGATTTGTTAGTACTGATCAGGGACTTTGTTAGGCTCAGATCAGGGGCTGTATATACCCAATTAGGTGTTTGTTTTACCTGACCCGGGACTTTGTTATATTCGGTCAGGTGCGCCTTTCTTTATACCATTAGCGTGACTTTGCTCGATCAGGACTTGTTATTCTGTGGACGGTGCACTTTAGTTATACTCTGATCAGGCACTTTGTTATACCTGAATAGGGACTCTTTGTTGTTCTCGATCAGAGACTTTTAGCACGCGATCTTGGGACTTTGTTATAATGCCATTAGGTCCTTTTTGGTTATACTCGATAGAGGGCCTTGTTATATCTCGATAAGGCCTTTTGTTGATACTCTATCAGGGCCTTTGGTTATACCTGATATGTGGCCTTGGTTATACTCGATTGTGGGACTTGTTATACCGATCAGGGACTTTGTTATTCTCGATAAGGTGATTTCGGTTAAAATTTGGATCTGGGCGGACTTTGTTATACTCGATCAGGGGCTTTTTTGCGAATCGATGAGGGGGCTTTGCTATATCGGATCAGGAATTTGGTTATACCCCGATCTGGGGGACTTCGTATATACTCGATCTGGGGACTGAAGATACTCTAAACAGGATTTGTTATATCTTTAATTGTGTATTTTGTTATACCTTGATAAGGGCCTTGTTATACCTGGATTATGGGACTTTGTTATACTCGACCAGGACTTTACAGTATTTTAGACCGTAGACTTAGGTTGTGCCTGCTGCTGATTAGGCAATTTATTTATACCTCATCAGACTTTGTTATAATTTACCAGGGGATTTTGGTTATAATTAACCAGGGCGTTTGTTATAATTTTATAAGCGCTCTTTGTTATACTCGATTATGGGACCTTTGTTATACTCGGACCAGGGACTCTGTCGTTAGCCCGACCAGGGACTTTCTTATACTGATCAGGGACTTTGTTATTCTTGATCAAGTGGATTTTGTTATACCCGGACTATCGGGCTTTGCTATATAATTTTATCAGACTTATGGTACTCAGACTTAGGGATTCACATTTGATCTTGGGACTTCAGTTATACGGCATTAGGTCCTTGTTATATCGATTAGGGCACCAGTTGAGAAATATTTGATTAGGGACATTGTTATACCCGGATCAGGGGCTTTGTTATACTCGACCAGGGGCTTTTTTAATACCGATCAAGGAGGTTTTGTTAAACCGATGAGAGGAACCAGGTTACTGACTTGGGATTTTGTTAGCACTGTATCAGCCTGTTATATCTGATATGGCCTTTGTTATACCTGATTATGGGACTTGTTATACTCGACCAAGCCAGACTTTGCTAGCATCATCTAGGGCTTTTTTTATACCTTTGTTATGGGCTTGTTGCCCGATGAGGTGCGTTTGTCTTTACTCGATCAGGAACTTGGTTATACCGTATCGTGACCCTTGCTATACCTTATCAGGATTTTGTTATACTAATCAGGGCCTTTGGTTATATTCGGGATAAGGGCCTTTATACCTGACGGGACTTTTAAGTTATACTTCCGACCAGCGACTTTGTTATACCGACCAGGGCCTCGTTATACTGCTGTATAGCAATGGTGTTATACCTTTATCATGGACTTTTGTTATTCGACCAGGGACTTTGGTTACACCTTGACCAGGGCCTTTATTAAATAGATCATGGACTATATACCTGACCAGGGACTTTGTTAGAATGCACCAGGGGCCTTATTTTTACCTCGATCAGGGTTTTGTTAACCTGATGGAGAGGGCTTTACATACCTCTATCAGGGGACTTTGCTATACTCGACTGCAGATTTTGTTTACTCGACCAGGGATTTATGAATGATCAGGGGCTTATATACCTGATCAGCGGACTTTATAATGCGATCAGGAGATTTCAGTGGTACTGATCAGGGATCAGGGGACTTTGTTATACTCGATCATGGGCCTTTGTTATACTCGATTATGGGACTTTGTTATACTCGATCAGGGGACTTTGTTATACTCGATGAGGAGACCTTGTTATACGCGATCTTGGGACTTTGTTATACCCCATTAGGGTCCTTTGTTATACTCGATCAGGAGACTTTGTTATACTCGATCAGGGGCCTTTGTTATACTCGATCATGGGACTTTATTATACTCGTCCAGGGGAATTTGTTATACTCGACCAGGGGGCTTTTTTATACTCGATCAGGGGGTTTTGTTAAACTCGATGAGGGGGCTTTGTTATACTCGATCAGGGGACTTTGTTATACTCGATCAGGTGACTTTGTTATACTCGATCAGGGGACTTTTTTATACTTGATCATGGGCTTTGGTATACTCGATCAGGGGGCTTTGTTATACTCGATCAGGGGACTTTGTTATTCTCGATAAGGTGACTTTGTTGTACTCGATCCGCGGACTTTGTTATACTCGACCAAGGGGCTTTTTTATACTCGATGAGGGGGTTAGTTATACTCTACCAGTAGACTTTGTTATACTCGATCTGGGAACTTTGTTATACTCGATCTGGGGACTTTGCATATACTCGACTAGGGACATTGTTATATTCGATCAGGTGCCTTTCTTATACTCGATCAGGGGGCTTTGTTATACTCGATGACGGGACATTGTTATGTTCGATCAGGGGTTTTGTTATACTCGATCAGAGGACTTTGTTATACTCGATCTTGGGACTTTTTTATACTCCATGAGGGTCCTTTGTTATACTCGATCAGGGGACTTAGTTATGCTCGATTAGGGCACTTAGTTATACTCGATCAGGGGACTTTGTTATACTCGATCAGGGGGCTTTGTTATACTCGATCAGGGGACTTTGTTATACTCGACCAGGGGTGTTTGTTCTACTCGATCAGGGGACTTTGTTATACTCGATCAGGGGACTTTGTTATACTCGATCAGAGAATTTTGTTATACTCGATCAGGGGACTTTGTTATACTCGATCAGGGGGCTTTGTTATACTTAATCAGGGGTGTTTGTTTTACTCGACTCGGGACTTTGTTATATTCGGTCAGGTGCCTTTCTTATACTCGATAAGTGGACTTTGTTATACTCTAATAGGGGACTTTGTTATTCTCGATCAGGGCACTTTGTTATACTCGATCAGGGTACTTTGTTATACTCGATCAGGGGACTTTGTTATACTCGATCAGGAGAATTTGTTATACGCGATCTTGGGACTTTGTTATACGCCATTAGGGTCCTTTGTTATACTTGATCAGGGGACTTAGTTATACTCGATCAGGGGACTTTGTTATACTCGATCATTCGACTTTATTATACTCGACCAGGGGACTTTGTTATACTCGACCAGGGGGCTTTTTTATACTCGATCAGGGGGTTTTGTTAAACTCGATGAGGGAGCTTTGTTATACTCGATCAGGGGACTTTGTAATACTCGACCAGGGGACTTTGTTATACACGACCAGGGGACTTTGTTATTCTCGATCAGGGGACTTTGTTATACTCGATCATGGGACTTTTTTATACTCGATTATGGGCTTTGCTATACTCGATCAGGGGGCTTTGTTATACTCGATCAGGGGACTTTGTTATTCTCGATAAGGTGACTTTGTTGAACTCGATCTGCGGACTTTGTTATACTCGACCAGGGGACTTGTTACACGACCAGGGCCTTTATTATTAGATCATGGGACTTTTATGTTATCGACCAGACTTTGTTATACTCGATCAGGGGGCTTGGTTTTACTCGATCAGCGGACTTTGTTATACTCGATCAGGCGACTTTAGTATACTCGATCAGGGGACTTTGTTATACTCGATCAGGGGCCTTTGTTATACTCGATTATGGGACTTTGCTATACTCGATCAGGGGACTTTGTTATACTCGATCAGGGGCATTATTGTACTCGATAAGGGGACTTTGTTAAAAATGAACCGGGGGCTTTGTTATTCTCGTTCAGGGCACTTTGTTATCCTCGATCAGGGTACTTTGTTATACTCGATCAGGGGACTTTGTTATACTCGATGAGGAGACCTTGTTATACGCGATCTTGGGACTTTGTTATACGCCTTTAGGGTCCTTTGTTATACTCGATCAGGAGACTTTGTTATACTCGATCAGGGGCCTTTGTTATACTCGATCATGGGACTTTATTATACTCGTCTAGGGGAATTTGTTATACTCGACCAGGGGGCTTTTTTATACTCTATCAGGGGGTTTTGTTAAACTCGATGAGGGGGCTTTGTTATACTCGATCAGGGGACTTTGTTATACTCGATCAGGGGACTTTGTTATACTCGATCAGGGACTTTTTTATATTCGATCATGGGCTTTGGTATACTCTATCAGGGGGCTTTGTAATACTCGATCAGGGGACTTTGCTATTCTCGATAAGGTGACTTTGTTGTACTCGATCCGCGGACTTTGTTATAATCGACCAGGGTGCTTTTTTATACTCGATGAGGGGGTTTGTTATACTCTACCAGGGGACTTTGTTATACTCGATCTGGGAACTTTGTTATACTCGATCTGGGGACTTTGCATATACTCGACTAGGGACATTGTTATATTCGATCAGGTGGCTTTCTTATACTCGATCAGGTGGCTTTGTTATACTCGATGACGGGACATTGTTATGTTCGATCAGGGGACTTTGTTATACTCGATCAGAGGACTCTGTTATACTCGATCTTGGGACTTTGTTATACTCCATGAGGGTCCTTTGTTATACTCGATCAGGGGACTTAGTTATACTCGATTAGGGCACTTAGTTATACTCGATCAGGGGACTTTGTTATACTCGATCAAGGGGCTTTGTTATACTCGACCAGGGGACTTTGTTATACTCGACCAGGGGTGTTTGTTTTACTCGATCAGGAGACTTTGTAATACTCGATCAGGGGACTTTGTTATACTCGATCAGGGAATTTTGTTATACTCGATCAGGGGACTTTGTTATACGCGATCAGGGGGCTTTGATATACTTAATCAGGGGTGTTTGTTTTACTCGACTCGGGACTTTGTTATATTCGGTCAGGTGCCTTTCTTATACTCGATACGTGGACTTTGTTATACTCGATCAGGGGACTTTGTTATTCTCGATCAGGGCACTTTGTTATACTCGATCAGGGTACTTTGTTATACTCGATCAGGGGACTTTGTTATACTCGATCAGGAGAATTTGTTATAAGCGATCTTGGGGCTTTGTTATACGCCATTTGGGTCCTTTGTTATACTTGATCAGGGGACTTAGTTATACTCGATCAGGGGACTTTGTTATACTCGATCATTCGACTTTATTATACTCGACCAGGGGACTTTGTTATACTCGACCAGGGGGCTTTTTTATACTGGATCAGGGGTTTTTGTTAAACTCGATGAGAGGGCTTTGTTATACTCGATCAGGGGACTTTGTAATACTCGACCAGGGGACTTTGTTATACACGACCAGGGGACTTTGTTATACTCGATCAGGGGACTTTGTTATACTCGATCATGGGACTTTTATATACTCGATCATGGGCTTTGCTATACTCGATCAGGGGCTTTGTTATACTCGATCAGGGGACTTTGTTATTCTCGATCAGGGCCCTTTGTTATACTCGATCAGGGTACTTTGTTATACTCGATCAGGGAGCTTTGTTATACTCGATAAGGAGAATTTGTTATACGCGATCTTGGGACTTTGTTATACGCCATTAGGGTTCTTTGTTATACTTGATCAGGGGACTTAGTTATACTCGATCAGGGGACTTTGTTATACTCGATCATTCGACTTTATTATACTCGACCAGGGGACTTTGTTATACTCGACCAGGGGGCTTTTTTATACTCGATCAGGGGTTTTTGTTAAACTCGATGAGGGGGCTTTGTTATACTCAATCAGGGGACTTTGTAATACTCGACCAGGGGACTTTGTTATACACGACCAGGGGACTTTGTTATACTCGATCAGGGGACTTTGTTATACTCGATCATGGGACTTTTATATACTCGATCATGGGCTTTGCTATACTCGATCAGGGGGCTTTGTTATACTCGATCAGGGGACTTTGTTATTCTCGATAAGGTGACTTTGTTGAACTCGATCTGCGGACTTTGTTATACTCGACCAGGGGGCTTTTTTTATACTGGATGAGGGGGTTTGTTATACTCGATCAGGGGACTTTGTTATACTCGATCTGGGGACTTTGTTATACTCGATCTGGGGACTTTGCATATACTCGACTAGGGACATTGGTCACACTGATGAGGGGGCTTTGGTTTCACTCAAACAGAGTGGCTTTATTACACTTTTTATCAGACTTTGTTATACTCAGATCAGGGGCTTTTTACTCGATCAGGGGACTTTGTATATACCGATCAAGGGGACGTTGTTATACTCGATCAGAGGATTCTTTATACTCGTCCAGGGGACTTTTGTTATACTCGACCAGGGACATTGTTATACTCCATTAGGGTCCTTGTTATACCTGATCATGTAATTCTAGTTATGCTCGATTAGGGACTTTGTTATACTCGACCAGGGGACTTTGTTATACTCGGATCAAGGTACTTTTGTTATACCTCGATCTTGGGACTTTGTTATACGCCATTAGGGTCCTTTGTTATACCTGATCAAGGACTGCCGGTAAGCGATCAGGGACTTAGTTATACTCGATCAGGGGGGCTTTGTTGTACCGATCAAGGGACTTTGTTATACTCATTAGGGGTGTTTTGGTCTTACTCTCATCAGGGGACTTTATACTCATCAGAATTCTGTTATACTCGCTGATTAGAGATTTTGTTATACTCGACCAGGGGCCTCGTTATACCTCGATAAGGGCCTTGTTATACTCGGATCACAGGACTTGTTATACTCGACCAGGGGACTTTGTTATACTGAATCAGGGGGCTCTTCTGTACCTCGATCAGTTTTGTTAAACCTGATCAGGTGGCTTTCTTATACTCAATTAGGGACTTTGTTATAGACGACCAGGGGACTTTTGTTATACTCGATCAGGGACTTTGTTATCTCCGTTCAGGGGATATTGTTATGTCCGGATCAGGTATCTTGTTATAATCGATCAGCGGACTTTGTTATACTCGATCTGGGGGCTTTGTTATACTCGATCTTGGGACTTTGTTATACTCGATCAGGGGACTTGTTATTTTCGACCAGTGGCCTTTGTTATACTCGATTCGGGCCTTTGGAAATACTCCTAACAAGGGACTTTTTATACTCGACCAGGGGATTTGTTACCTGACCAGGGGCTTTTTATGCTCGCTGATGAGGATGCTTTGTTCTACCTGGATCAGAGGGCTTGTTATACTTGGATCAGGGACTTTGTTTATACTCGACCAGGGGTTTTTTATACTCGATGAGGGGGGGCATTTTTATACTGATGAGGGACTTTGTTAATTTCGATCTGGGGGGACTTGTTATACCCGATCAGGGGACTTTGTATATACCGACTAGGAACATTGTTATATTCGATGAGGTGCCCTTCTTTATACTCAATCAGGGGGCTTTGTTATACTCGATGACGGACTGTGTTATACTCGATCAGGGGACTAGTTATACTCGATCACAGGACTCTTGTTATACTCTGACTAGGGAAGTTTGTTGCACGACCAGGGACTTTGTTATACTCCATTAGGGTCCTTGTTATACCGATCAGGGGACTTAGATATGCTGGATCAGGGGATTCTTGTTATAATCTTAACAGGGGACATTGTCATGACTTTTATCAAGGGGGACTCTTATATACTCGATCAGGGGACTTTGTTATACTCGACCAGGGGGCTTTTACATACTCGATCAGGGGGTTTTGTTAAAGTCGATGAGTGGGCTTTGTTATACTCGATCAGGGGACTTTGTTATACTTGGCCAGAGGACTTTGTTATATTCGACCAGGGGGCTTTTTTATACTCGATGAGGGGGCTTTGTTATACTCGATCAGATGGCTTTGTTATACTCGATAAGAGACTTTGTTATACTCGACCAGGGGGCTTTTTTGTATTCGATGAGGGGGCTTTGATATACTCGATCATGAGACTTTGTATATACTCGACTATGGACATTGTTATATTCGATCAGGTGCCTTTCTTATACTCGATCAGGGGTCTTTGTTATACTCGATGACGGGACTTTGTTATACTCGATCAGGGGACTTCGTTATACTCGATCAGAGGACTTTGTTATACTCGATCTTGGGACTTTGTTAAACTCCATTAGGGTCCTTTGTTATACTCGATCAGGGGACTTTAATATTCTCGATCAGGGGACTTTGTTATACTCGATCAGGGGACTTTGTTATACTCGATCAAGGGACTTTGTTATACTCTACCAAGGGACATTGTTATACTCGATCTTTTGACTTTGTTATACTCGACCTTGGGACTTTGTTATACTCCATTAGGGTCCTTTGTTATACTCGATTAGGGCACTTAGTTATACTCGATCAGGGGACTTTGTTATACTCGATCAGGGGGCTTTGTTATACTCTATCAGGGGACTTTGTTATACTCGATCACGGGTGTTTGTTTTACTCGATCATGGGACTTTGTTATACTCGATCAGGGGACTTTGTTATACTCGATTAGGTGACTTTGTTATACTTGGCCAGGAGACTTTGTTATACTCGACAAGGGGGCTTTTTTATACTGAAGGGGTCTTTTTTATACTCGATGAGAGGGCTTTATTCTATTCGATCAGAGGGCTTTGTTATACTTGATCAGGGACTTTGTTATACTCGACCAGGGGGCTTTTTTATACTCGACCAGGGGGCTTTTTTATACTCGATGAGAGGGCTTTGTTCTACTCGATCAGAGGGCTTTGTTATACTTGATCAGGGACTTTGTTATACTCGACCAGCGGGCTTTTTTATACTCGATGAGGGGGCATTGTTATACTCGATCGGAGGACTTTGTTATACTCGATCTGGGGACTTTGTTATACTCGATCAGGGGGTTTTGTTAAACTCGATCAGGGGGCTTTCATATACTCAATCAGGGGACTTTGTTATAGATGACCAGGGGACTTTGTTATACTCGATGAGGGGGCTTTGTTCTACTCGATCAGAGGGCTTTGTTATACTTTTATCAGGGGACTTTGTTATACTCGATCAGGGGACTTTGTATATACTCAATTAGGGACATTGTTATATTCGATCAGGTGCCTTTTTTATACTCGATCAGGGGGCTTTGTTATGCTCAATGACGGGACTTTGTTATACTCGATCATGGGACGTTGTTATACTCGATAAGAGGACTTTGTTATACTCGTCCAGGGGACTTTGTTATACTCGACCAGGGGACTTTGTTATACTCCATTAGGGTCCTTTGTTATACTCGATCAGGGGACTTAGTTATGCTCGATTAGGGGACTTTTCTATACTCGACCAGGGGACTTTGTTATACTCGATCAAGGTACTTTGTTATACTCGATCTTGGGACTTTGTTATACGCCATTAGGGTCCTTTGTTATACTCGATCAGGGGACTTAGTTATAAGCGATCAGGGGACTTTGTTATACACGATCAGGGTGCTTTGTTATACTCGATCAGGGGACTTTGTTATACTCGATCAGGGGTGTTTGTCTTACTCGATCAGGGGACATTTTATACTCTATCAGAGGACTTTGTTATACTCGATTAGGAGATTTAGTTATACTCGACCAGGGGCCTTTGTTATACTCGATAAGGGGCCTTTGTTATACTCGATCATAGGACTTTGTTATACTCGACCAGGGGACTTTGTTATACTCGACCAGGGGGCTCTTCTGTACTCGATCAGGGGGTTTTGTTAAACTCGATCAGGGGGATTTCTTATACTCAATCAGGGGACTTTGTTATAGACGACCAGGGGACTTTGTTATACTCGTTCAGGGGACATTGTTATAACCGATCAGGTAACTTTGTTATAATCGATCAGCGGACTTTGTTATACTCGATCTGGGGGCTTTGTTATACTCGATCTTGGGACATTGTTATACTCGATCAGGGGACTTTATTATACTCGATCAGGGGACATTGTTATTTTCGACCAGTGGCCTTTGTTATACTCGATTCGGGGCCTTTGAAATACTCCATCATGGGACTTTGTTATACTCGACCAGGGGATTTTGTTATACTCGATGAGGGGGCTTTGTTCTACTCGATCAGAGGGCTTTGTTATACTTTTATCAGGGGACTTTGTTATACTCGTTTAGGGGACATTGTTATAACCGATCAGGTAACTTTGTTATAATCGATCATCGGACTTTGTTATACTCGATCTGGGGGCTTTGTTATGCTCGATCTTGGGACTTTGTTATACTCGATCAGGGGACTTTATTATACTCGATCAGGGGACATTGTTATTTTCGACCAGTGGCCTTTGTTATACTCGATTCGGGGCCTTTGAAATACTCCATCATGGGACTTTGTTATACTCGACCAGGGGATTTTGTTATACTCGACCAGGGGGCTTTTTTATGCTCGATGAGGATGCTTTGTTCTACTCGATCAGAGGGCTTTGTTATACTTGATCAGGGACTTTGTTATACTCGACCAGGGGTTTTTTTATACTCGATGAGGGGGCATTGTTATACTCGATGAGGGGACTTTGTTATTCTCGATCTGGGGACTTTGTTATACTCGATGAGGGGACTTTGTATATACTCGACGAGGAACATTGTTATATTCGATGAGGTGCCTTTCTTATACTCAATCAGGGGGCTTTGTTATACTCGATGACGGGACTGTGTTATACCCGATCAGGGGACTTTGTTATACTCCTTTAGGGTCCTTTGTTATACTCGATCAGGGGACTTAGATATGCTCGATTAGGGGACTTTGTTATACTCGAACAGGGGACATTGTAATACTCGACCAGGTTACTTTGTTATACTCGATCAGGGGTCTTTGTTATTCTTGATCAGGGGACTTTGTTATACTCGATCAGGGGACTTTGTTATACTCGATCAGGGGACTTTGTTTTACTCGATGACGTGACATTGTTATGTTCGATCAGGGGACTTTGTTATACTCGATCAGAGGACTTTGTTATACTCGATCTTGGGACTTTGTTATATTCCATTAGGGTCCTTTGTTATACTCGATCAGGGGAATTAGTTATGCTCGATTAGGGCACTTAGTTATACTCGATCAGGAGACTTTGTTATACTCGATCAGGGGGCTTTGTTATACCCGATCAGGGGACTTTGTTATACTCGACCAGGGGTGTTTGTTTTACTTGATCAGGGGACTTTGTTATACTCGATCAGGAGACTTTGTTATACTCGATCAGGGGATTTTGTTATACTCGATCATGGGACTTTGTTATACTCGACCAGGGGTGTTTGTTTTACTCGATCAGGGGATTTTGTTATACTCGATTAGTGGACTTTGTTATACTCGATCAGGGGACTTTGTTATACTCGATCAGGGGGCTTTGTTATACTCGATCAGGGGACTTTGTTATACTCGACCAGGGTGTTTGTTTTACTCGATCAGGGACTTTGTTATACTTTCGATCAGGTGCACTTCTTATACTCGATTAGTGGACTTTGTTATATACTCGATCAGGGGCTTTGTTATACTCGATCAGGGACTTTGTTATACTTTCGACCAGGGTGTTTGTTTTACTCGATCAGGGGACTTTGTTATACTCGATCAGGGGATTTTGTTATACTCGATCAGGGGACTTTGTTATACTCGATCAGGGGGCTTTGATATACTCAATCAGGGGAGTTTGTTTTACTCGACTCGGGACTTTGTTATATTCGGTCAGGTGCCTTTCTTATACTCGATTAGTGGACTTTGTTATACTCGATCAGGGGACTTTGTTATACTCGATGAGGGGGTTTGTTATACTCGATCAGGTGACTTTGTTATACTCGACTAGGGACATTGTTATACTCGATCAGGTGCCTTTCTTATACTCGATTAGTGGACTTTGTTATACTCGACTAGGGACATTGTTATATTCGATCAGGTGCCTTTCTTATACTCGATCAGGGAGCTTTGTTATACTCGATGACGGGACTTTGTTATACTCGATCAGGGGACTTTGTTATACTCGATCAGAGGACTTTGTTATACTCGATCTTGGGACTTTGTTATACTCCATTAGGGTCCTTTGTTATACTCGATCAACGGACTTTGTTATACTCGATCGGGGGGCTTTGTTATACTCGATATTGGGACTTTGTTATACTCGACCAGGGGACTTTAGTATACTCGTTCAGGGGACTTTGTTATTTTCGACCAGGGGCCTTTGTTATACTCGATTCGGGGCCTTTGTAATACTCGATCATGGGACTTTGTTATACTCGACCAGGGGACTTTGTTATACTCGACCAGGGGGCTTTTTTATACTCGATCAGCGGGTTTTGTTAAACTCGATGAGAGGGCTTTGTTATAGTCGATCAGGGGACATTGTTATACTCGGCCAGGGGACTTTGTTATACTCGACCAGGGGCCGTTTTTTTACTCGATCAGGTGCCTTTCTTATACTCGATCAGGGGGCTTTGTTATACTCGATGAAGGGACTTTGTTATACTCGCTCAGGGGACTTTGTTATACTCGATCAGAGGACTTTGTTATACTCGATCTTGGGACTTTGTTATACTCCATGAGGGTCCTTTGTTATCCTCGATCAGGGGACTTAGTTATGCTCGATTAGGGCACTTAATTATACTCGATCAGGGGACTTTGTTATACTCGATCAGGGGGCTTTGTTATACTCGATCAGGGGACTTTGTTATACTCGACCAGGTGACTTTATACTCCGCGTTCAGGGGACTTTAATGACGCGTTCAGGGGACTTTGTTATTTTCGACCAAGGGGCTGTTATATTCGGTCAGGTGCCTTTCTTATACTCGATAAGTGGACTTTGTTATACTCGATCAGGTGACTTTGTTATTCTCGATCAGGGCACTTTGTTATACTCGATCAGGGTACTTTGTTATACTCGATCAGCGGACTTTGTTATACTCGATCAGGAGAATTTGTTATAAGCGATCTTGGGACTTTGTTATACGCCATTAGGGTCCTTTGCTATACTTGATCAGGGGACTTTGTTATACTCTATCATTCGACTTTATTATACTCGACCAGGGGACTTTGTTATACTCCACCAGGGGGCTTTTTTATACTCGATCAGGGGGTTTTGTTAAACTCGATGAGGGGGCTTTGTTATACTCGATCAGGGGACTTTGTAATACTCGACCAGGGGACACTGTTATACACGACCAGGGGACTTTGATATACTCGATCAGGGAACTTTGTTATACTCGATCAGGGGGCTTTGTTATACTCGATCAGGGGACTTTTTTATACTCGATCAGGGGAATTTGTTATGCTCGATCAGGGCATCTTGTTATGCTCGACCAGGGGCCTTTGTTATACTCGATAAGAGGCCTTTGTTATAATCGATCATGGGACTTTGTTATACTCGACCAAAGGACTTTGTTATACTCGAAGAGGGGGCTTCTTTATACTCGAGCAGGGGGTTTTGTTCAACTCGATCAAGGGTGTTTGTTTTACTCGATCAGGGGACTTTGTTATACTCGATTCGGGGAATTGGTTATACTCGATCATGGGACTTTGTTATACTCGATCAGGGACTTTGTTATACTCGACCAGGGGACTTTCTTATACTCGACGAGGGGGCTTTGTTATACTCGACCAGGGGGCTTTGTTATACTCGATCAACGGACTTTGTTATACTCGATCGGGGGGCTTTGTTATACTCGATCTTGGGACTTTGTTATACTCGACCAGGTGACTTTAGTATACGCGTTCAGGGGACTTTAGTATACGCGTTCAGGGGACTTTGTTATTTTCGACCAGGGGCCTTTGTTATACTCGATTCGGGGCCTTTGTAATACTCGATCATGGGACTTTGTTATACTCGACCAGGGGACTTTGTTATACTCGACCAGGGCTTTTTTATACTCGATCAGCGGGTTTTGTTAAACTCGATGAGAGGGCTTTGTTATACTCGATCAGGGGACATTGTTATACTCGGCCAGGGGACTTTGTTATACTCGACCAGGGGCCTTTTTTTTACTCGATCAGGTGCCTTTCTTATACTCGATCTGGGGGCTTTGTTATACTCGATGACGGGACTTTGTTATACTCGATCAGGGGACTTTGTTATACTCGATCAGGGTATTTGTTATACTCGCCCTGGGGACTTTGTTATACTCGATCAGGGTACTTTGTTATATTCGATCAGCGGACTTTTTTATACTCGATCAGGGGGCTTTGTTGTACTCGATGAAGGGAACTGTTCGCATACTTGATCCAAGGGCAGCACATATTTGATAAGGGGACTTTGTTATATACTCATTCAGGGACTTTGTTATATACAGGCAAGTGGGCTTTGTAATACTCAATTAAAACTTTGTTATACTCTCGAACAGGGGACTTTGTTATATACTCGATCAAGGGACTTTGTATACTCGATCAGGGGCTTTTGGTATACTCGATCAGGGAACTTTTGTTATACTCGATCCAAGGAATGTTTGTTATACTCGATCAGTGGACTTTGTTATATGCTCGATCAGGGGACTTTGTTATAGTCGATGATTTGTTATACTCGACCAGGGACTTTCAGTATAGTCGATCAGGGGACTTTGTTATAATCGATTAGGGCCTTTGTTATACTCGATGAGGGCCTATGTTATACTTTCGATAATGGGACTTTGTTATACCGACCAAGGTTTTGTTATATACTCGACCAGGGCTTTTATTATACTCAATCAGGGACTTTATTCGATCAGAAGGCTTTGTTATATTCGATCAGGGGACTTTGTTATATACTCGATCAGGGGACTTTGTTATACTCGATCAGGGTACTGTTATCACTTACTCGATTAGAGGCGCTGTTATATACTCTGATCCTGGGGCCTTTGTTACACTCGATAATGGGACTTTATACTCGACCAAGAGGGCTTTTTATATACTCGATGAGGGGCTTTGTTGTAATCGATCAGAGGGCTTTGTTGTACTCGATCAGGGGACTTTGTTATACTCGATCAGGACTTTGATACTCAAACAGGGGACTTTGTTATACTCGATGCAGGACTTTGTTATATACTCGATCAGGGAGAGTGTTATACTCCGATCAGGAGCTGTTATGCTCAATCATTGGACTTCGTTATACTCGATCAAGGGCTTTGTTATATACTCAATCAGGGAATTTTGTTATACTCGATCAGGGGACTTTGTTATACTCGATCAAGGGACTTTGTTATACTACGATCAGAATTTTTGTTGTACTCGATTAGGGGCCTTTATTTATACTCGATTAAGGGCCTTTATTTTACTTTCGATAATGGGACTTTGTTATACTCGACCGAGGGCTTTATACTCGATGAGGGGCTTTGTTGTACTCGATCAGAGGGCTTTGTTGTATACTCGATCGGGGACGCTGTATACTTCGATCAGGGACTTTGATATACTCAAACGAGACTTTTATTTATACTCGATTACAGGACTTTGTTATGCTCGATCAGGGGACTTTGTTTTACTCGATAATGGGACTTTGTTATACTCGACCAGGGGACTTTGTTAAACTCGACCAGGGGGCTTTTTTATACTCGATCAGGGGACTTTGTTATACTCAACCAGGGGATCTTTGTTATACTCGATCAGGGGACTTTGTTATACTCGATGAGGGGACTTTGTTATACTCGATCAGGGGTCTTTGTTATACTCGATGAGGGAACTTTGTTATACTCGATCAGGGGACTTTGTTATACTCGATCAGGGGACTTTGTTATACTTGACCAGGGACCTTGTTATACTCGAACAGGTGCCTTTGTTGTACTCGATCAGGGATCTTTGTTATACTCTGTCAGGGAATTTGTTATACTCGATCAGGGGAATTTGTTATACTCGACCAGGGGACTTTGTTATGCTCGATCAGGGGACTTTGTTATACTCGATTAGGGGCCTTTGTTATACTCGATCAGGGAACTTTGTTATACTCGATTAGGGGCCTTTGTTATACTCGATCAGGGGCCTATGTTATACTCGATAATAGGACTTTGTTATACTCGATCAGGGGGCTTTGTTATACTCGATCAGGGGACTTTGTTATACTCGTCCAGGGGACTTTGTTATACTCGATCAGGGGTCTTTGTTATGCTCGATCAGGGGACTTTGTTATACTCGATTAGGGGCCTTTGTTATACTCGATGAGGGGGCTTTGTTATACTCGATCAGAGGGCCTTATTATACTCGATCAGGGGACTTTGTTATACTCGACCAGGGGACCTTGTTGTACTCGATCAGGGGTCTTTGTTATACTCGATTAGGGAAGTTTGTTATACTCGATCAAGGGACTTTGTTATACTCGTTCAGGGGAACGTGTTATACTCGATCAGTGCCTTTGTTATACTCAATCAGGGGACTTTGTTATACTCGATCAGGGGGCTTTATTGTACTCGATAAGGGGAATTTGTTATACTCGATCAGGGGACTTATTTATACTCGATCATGGGCTTTGCTATACTCGATCAGAGGGCTTTGTTATACTCAATCAGGGGTCTTTGTTATGCTCGCTAAGGGTACTTTTTATACTCGATCAGAGGACTTTGTTATACCCGATCAGGTGACTTTGTTGAACTCGATCACCGGACTTTGTTCTCCTCGATCATGGGACTTTGTTAAACTCAATCAGGGGACCATGTTATTTTTTGGACAGGGGCCTTTGTTGTACTCGATTCGGGGCCTTTGTTATACTCGATCATGGGACTTTGTTATACTCGACCAGAGGGCTCTTTTATACTCGATGAGGGGGCTTTGTTATACTCGATCATGGGGCTTTGTTATACTCGACCAGGGGACTTTGTTATACTCGATCAGGGGTCTTTGTTATGCTCGATCAGGGTACTTTGTTATACTCGATTAGGGGCCTTTGTTATACTCAATCAGGGGACTTTGTGATACTCGATCCGGGGGCTTTATTATACTCGATAAGAGGACTTTGTTACACTCGATCAGGGGACTTTTTATACTCGATCAAGGGCTTTGCTATTCTCGATCAGAGGGCTTTGTTATACTCAATCCGGGGGCTTTGTTATACTCGATGAGGGGAATTTGTTATACTCGACCAGGGGACTTTGTTATAGTCGATCAGGGGACTTTGTTATACTCGATTAGGGGCCTTTGTTATACTCGATGAAGGGCCTATGTTATACTCGATAATGGGACTTTGTTATACTCGACCAAGGGACTTTGTTATACTCGACCAGGGGGCTTTTTATTATACTCAATCAGGGGACTTTGTTATACTCGATCAGAGGGCTTTGTTATATTCGATCAGGGAACTTTGTTATACTCGACCAGGGGACTTTGTTATACTCGATCAGGGGGCTTTGTAATACTCGACCAGTGAACTTTGTTATACTCGATCAGGGGAATGTGTTATACTCGATCAGGGGGCTTTGTTATATAATCAATCATTGGACTACGTTATACTCGATCAGGGGGCTTTGTTATACTCAATCAGGGGATTTTGTTATACTCGATCAGGGGACTTTGTTACACTCGATCAGGGGACTTTGTTATACTCGATCAGGGTACTTTGTTGTACTCGATTAGGGGGCCTTTGTTATACTCGATCAGGGGCCTTTGTTACACTCGATAATGGGACTTTGTTATACTCGACCAGAGGGCTTTTTTATACTCGATGAGGGGGCTTTGTTGTACTCGATCAGAGGGCTTTGTTGTACTCGATCAGGGGACTTTGTTATACTCGATCAGGGGACTTTGTTATACTCAAGCAGGGGACTTTGTTATACTCGATTACGGGACTTTGTTATACTCGATCAGGGGCCTTTGTTTTACTCGATAATGGGACTTTGTTATACTCGACCAGGGGACTTTGTTATACTCAACAAGGGGGCTTTTTTCATACTCAATCAGGGGGCTTTGTTATACTCGATCAGGTGACTTTGTTAAACTCGATTAGGGGACTTTGTTATACTCGACCATGGGCCTTTGTTATACTCGATCAGGGGCCTTTGTTTTACTCGATAATGGGACTTTGTTTTACTCGACCAGGGGACTTTGTTATACTCAACAAGGGGGCTTTTTTCATACTCAATCAGGGGGCTTTGTTATACTCGATCAGAGGGCTTTGTGTATACTCGATCAGGGGACTTTGTTATGCTCGACCAGGGGACTTTGTTATACTCGGGGAGGGAGCTTTGTTATACTCGATCAGGGAACTTTGTT
>NW_024727714.1:0-53807 GCF_018991925.1 Homarus americanus | reverse complement strand
TTTCCATGTTTTCACCTTCTCTGTTAATTTGTTCGTGTGTGGCCTGTGCGTCCGTCCACCTGCGCTTCTCGGCTTGCACCGCCGCCGTGGCGGGCGGTTCTTCCTCCGCTTTGCCAACACTGCCTAAGCTAGACGACAACCAGAGCACCCGCGTTGGCCCTTTGCTTGCCCGGACCTGCTCCCGCCCTCCCTCTGCCTCGTCCTGATTGTGATTGTTGCACCCTCAGGGCATTTTGCCTACCCCCTCACGCAAGCGGTGTTTAGCCACTGCACCTGTTCTCTCCTTCTAAAATTCACTTCCATCCTCCCTTTATTCTTCCTCTGAACCTCCTTCCCCCCTGTCACTAGCATTTTTCTAGTTCTAGTTCTAGTATAACAAAGTCCCATGATCGAGTATAACACAGGCCCCTTATCGAGTATAACAAAGGCCCCTGGTCGAGTATAACAAAGTCCTTTGGTCGAGTATATCAAAGTCCCATAATCGAGTATAACAAAGGCCCCTTTTCGAATATAACAAAGGCCCCTGGTCGAGTATAACAAATTCCCCTGATCGAGTATAACTAAGTGCCCTAATCGAGTATAACAAAGGACCCTAATGGAGTATAACAAAGTCCCAAGATCGAGTATAACAAAGTCAAAAGATCGAGCATAACAAAGTCCCCTGATCGAGTATAACAAAGCCCCTTGATCGAGTATAACAAAGTCCCCTGATCGAGTATAACAAAGTCCCCTGATCGAGAATATCAAAGTCCCCTGATCGAGTATAACAAAGCACCCTAATGGAGTATAACAAAGTCCCAAGATCGAGTATAACAAAATCCTCTGATCGAGTATAACAAAGTCCCCTGATCGAGTATAACAAAGTCCCGTCATCGAGTATAACAAAGACCCCTGATCGAGTATAAGAAAGGCACCTGATCGAATATAACAATGTCCGTAGTCGAGTATATACAAAGTCCCCTGATCGAGTATAACAAAGCCCCCTCATCGAGAACAAAAAAGCTCCCTGGTCGAGTATAACAAAGTCCCTTATCGAGTATAACAAAGCCCTCTGATCGAGTATAACAAAGCCCTCTCATCGAGTATAAAAAAGACCCCTGGTCGAATATAACAAAGTCCCCTGGCCAAGTATAACAAAGTTCCCTGATCGAGAATAACAAAGCCCACTCATCGAGTTTATCAAAACCCCCTGATCGAGTATACTAAAGTCCCCTGATCGAGTATAACAAAGTCACAAGATCGAGTATAACAAAGCCCCCCGATCGAGTATAACAAAGTCCGCTGATCGAGTATAACAAAGCCCCCTGATCGGGTATAACAAAATCCTCTGATCGAGTATAACATAGCCCCATGATCGAGTATAAGAAAACCCCCTGATCGAGTAAAACAAACACCCCTGATTGAGTTTAACAAAGTCCCCTGGTCGAGAATAACAAAGTCCCATAATCGAGTATAACAAAGGCCCCTTATCGAGTGTAACAATGGCCCCTGGTCCAGTTTAACAAAATCCCGTGATCGAGTATAACAAAGTCCCCTGATCGAGTAAAACAAACACCCCTGATTGACTTTAACAAAACCCCTTGATTGAGTAAAAAAAGGCCCCCTGGTCGAGTATAACAAAGTCCTTTGGTCGAGTATAACAAAGTCCCCTGGTCGAGTATAACAAAGTCCCCTGATCGAGTATAACAAAGACCCTCATTGAGTTTAAAAAAATCCCTGATCGAGTATAAAAAAGCCCCCTGGTCGAGTATAACAAAGTCCCCTGGTCGAGTATAACACAGCCCCCTCATCCTTGTTTAAGAAAAACCCCTGATCGAGTATATAAAAGCCCCCTGGTCGAGTATAACAAAGTCCCCTGGTCGAGTATAACAAAGTCCCATGATCGAGTATAACAAATTCCCCTAATCGAGTATAACAAAGTCCCCTGATCGAGTATAACAAAGCCCCCTGATCGAGTATAACAAAGTCCCCTGGTCGAGTATAAGAAAGTCCCCTGGTCGAGTATAAGAAAGTCCCCAGATCGAGTATAACAAAGTCCCCTGATCGAGTAAAACAAACACCCTTGATCGAGTTTAACAAAGTCGCCTTATCGAGTACAATAAAGCCCCTGATCGAGTATAACAAATTCCCCTGATCGAGTATAACAAAGTCCCATTATCGAGTATAACAAAGGCCCCTGATCAAGTATAAGAAAGTCCCCTAATCGAGTATACTAAAGTCCTCTGATCGAGTATAACAAAGTCCGCTGATCGAGTATAACAAATCCCCGTGATCGAGTATAACAAAGTCCCCTGTTCGAATAAAACAAAGTCCCCTGGCCGAGTATACTAAAGTCCCCTGATCGAGTATAACAAAGTCCTTTGGTCGAGTATATCAAAGTCCCATAATCGAGTATAACAAAGGCCCCTTTTCGAATATAACAAAGGCCCCTGGTCGAGTATAACAATGTCCCGTGATCGAGTATAACAAAGCCCCCTCATCGAGTTTAACAAAACCCCCTGATCGAGTATAAATAAGGCCCCTGGTCGAGTATAACAAAGTCCCATGATCGAGTATAACACAGGCCCCTTATCGAGTATAACAAAGGCCCCTCGTCGAGTATAACAAAGTCCTTTTGTCGAGTAAAACAATGTCCCATAATCGAGTATAACAAAGGCCCCTTATCGAATATAACAAAGGCCCCTGGTCGAGTATTACAAAATCCCCTGATCGAGTATAACAAAGTCCCCTGATCGAGTATAACAAAGTCCCCTGATCGAGTAAAACAAACACCCCTGATCGAGTTTAACAAAACCCCCTGATCGAGTATAAAAAAGCCCCGTGGTCGAGTCTAACAAAGTCCTTTGGTCGAGTATAAAAAAGTCCCATAATCGAGTATAACAAAGGCCCCTTGTCGAATATAACAAAGGCCCCTCGTCAAGTATAACAAAATCCAATGAACAAGTATAACAAATTCCTCTCATCGAGTTTAACAAAACCCCCTGATCGAGTATGAAAAAGCCCCTTGGTCGAGTATAGCAAAGCCCCCTGATCTAGTATAACAAAGTCCCCTGATCAAGTATAACTAAGTGCCCTAATCGATATAACAAAGGACCCTAATGCCGTATAACAAAGTCCCAAGATCGAGTATAACAAAGTCCCCTGGTCGAGTATAACAAATTCCCGTCATCGAGTATAACAAAGTCCCCTCATCGAGTATAACAATGCCCCCTCAGCGAATATAAAAAAGCCCCCTGGTAGAGTAAAACAAAGTCCCTGATCAAGTATAACAAAGCCCTCTGATCGAGTAGAACAAAGCACCCTCATCGAGTATAAAAAAGCCCCCTGGTCGAGTATAACAAAATCCCCTGGTCGAGTATAACAAAGTCCCAAGATCGAGTATTTCAAAGGCCCCGAATCGAGTATAACAAAGGCCACTGGTCGAAAATAACAATGTCCTCTGATCGAGTATAATAAAGTCCCCTAATCGAGTATAAGAAAGTCCCAAGATCGAGTATAACAAAGCCCCCAGATCGAGTATAACAAAGTCCGCTGATCGATTACAATAAAATCACCTGATCGGTTATAACAAAGTCCCCTGAACGAGTATAACAAAGTCCCCTGATCGAGTATAACAAAGCACCCTCATCGAGTATAAAAAAGCCCCCTGGTCGAGTATAACAAAGTTTCTGATCGAGTACATCAAAGCCCTTTGATAGAATATAACAAAGCCCCATCATCGAGTATAACAAAGCCCCCTGGTCGAGTATAACAAAGTCCCCTGGTCGAGTATAACAAAGTCCCATGATCGAGTATAACAAAGGCCCCGAATCTAGTATAACAAAGGCCCCTGGTCGAAAATAACAAAGTCCCCTGATCGAGGATACTAAAGTCCCCTGATCGAGTATAACAAAGTCACAAGATTGAGTATAACAAAGCCCCCTGATCGAGAATAACAAAGTCCCCTGGTCGAGTAAAACAATGTCCCCTGGCCGAGCAAAACAAAGTCCCCTATTCGAGTATAACAAAGCCCCCTCATCGAGTTTAACAAAACCCCCATGATCGAGTATAAAAAAGCCCCCTGGCCGAGTATAACAACTCCCCTGGTCGAGTATAACAAAGTCCCATGATCGAGTATAACAAAGGCTCCTTATCGAGTATAACAAATCCCCTGATCGAGTATAACAAAGTCCCCTGATCGAGTAAAACAAACACCCTTGATCGAGTTTAACAAAACCCCCTGATCGAGTATAAAGAAGCCCCCTCTTCGAGTATAACAAAGTCCATTGGTCGAGTAAAACAAAGTCCCATGATCGAGTATAACAAAGGCCCCTTATCGAGTATAACAAAGGCCCCTGGTCGAGTATAAAAAAAGCCCCCTCATCGAGTTTAAAAAAAAACCCTGATCGAGTATAAAAAGCCCCCTGGTCGAGTATAACAAAGTCCCCTGGTCGAGTATAACAAAGTCCCATAATCGAGTATAACAAAGGCCCTTTATCGAGTATAACAAAAGCCCCTGGTCGAGTATAACAAAATCCCCTGATCGAGAATAACAAAGTCCACTGATCGAGTATAAATAAGTGCCCTAATCGAGCATAACTAAGTCCCCTGATCGAGTATAACAAAGGACCCTAATGGAGTATAACAACTCTCCTATTGAGTGGCAATGTCCCATGATCAGAGCATATAACAAAGGCTCTCGGTCGAGTATAACAAGTCCCCCATCAGGCAACAAAGTCCCCTGATTCAGTAAAAACAAACAATTTTGATCGAGTTTAACAAACCCTCATCGAGTAAGAAGCCCCCTCTTCGAGTATAACAAAGTCCTTTGGTCGAGTATAACAAAGTCCCATGATCGAGTATAACAAAGGCCCTTATCGAGTATAACAAAGGCCCCTGGTCGAGTATAACAAAGCCCCCTCATCGAGTTTAAAAAAAAACCCTGATCGAGTATAAAAAAGCCCCCTGGTCGAGTATAACAAAGTCCCCTGGTTGAGTATAACAAAGTCCCATAATCGAGTATAACAAAGGCCCCTTATCGAGTATAACAAAAGCCCCTGGTCGTGTATAACAAAATCCCCTGACCGAGTATAACAAATTCCCCTGATCCAGTATAAATAAGTGCCCTAAGCGAGCATAACTAAGTCCCCTGATCGAGTATAACAAAGGACCCTAATGGAGTATAACAAAGTCTCAAGATTGAGTATAACAAAGTCCTCTGATCGAGTATTACAAAGTCCCCTGATCGAAAATAACAAAGAACCCGTCATCGAGTATAAAAAAGCCCCTTGATCGAGTATAAGAGAGGTACCTGATCGAATATAACACTGTCCCTTGTCGAGTATATACAAAGTCCCCAGATCGAGTATAACAAAGTCCCCTGATCGAGTATAACAAAGTCCCGTGGTCGAGTATAATAAAGTCGCATGATCGAGTATAACAAAGTCCCCAGATCGAGTATAACTAAGTCCCCTGATCGAGTATTACAAAGGACCCTAATGGCGTATAACAAAGTCCCAAGATCGCGTATAACAAAGTCTCCTGATCGAGTATAACAAAGTCCCCTGATCGAGTATAACAAAATACCCTGATCGAGTATAATAAAGTGCCCTGATCGAGAATAACAAAGTCCCATGAACGAGTTTAACAAAGTCCCTTTATCGAGTACAATAAAGCCCCTGATCGAGTAGAACAAAGTCCCCTGACCGAGTATAACAAAGTCCCATTATCGAGTATAACAAAGGCCCCTGATCGAGTATAACAAAGTCCCCTGATCGAGTATACTAAAGTCCCCTGGTCGAGTAAAACAAAGTCCCCTGGTCGAGTATAACAAAGCCCTGATCGAGTATAAATATGGCCCCTGGTCGAGTATAACAAAGTCCCCTGGTCGAGTATAACAAAGTCCCATTATCGAGTATAACAAAGGCCTCTTATCGAATTTAACAAAGTCCCCTGGTCGAGTATAACAAAATCTCCTAATCGAGTATAACAAAGTCCCCTCATCGAGTATAACAAAGTCCCCTGATTGAGTAAAACAAACACCCTTGATCGAGTTTAACAAAAACCCCTAATCGAGTATAAAAAAGCCCCCTGGTCGAGTATAACAAAGTCCTTTGGTCGAGTATAACAAAGTCCCATAATCGAGTATAACAAAGGCCTCTTATCGAATATAAGAAAGGCCCCTGGTCGAGTATAACAAAATCCCCTGATCGAGACATAACAAATTCATCTCATCGAAGTTTGTAATGCAAAACCCCCTAATCGAGTATGAAAAAGCCCCCTGGTCGAGTATAACAAAGCCCCTTGATCGAGTATAACAAAGTCCCCTAATCGAGTATAACAAAGGTCCCTAATGGAGTATAACAAAGTCTCCTGGTCGAGTACAAGAAACTCCCCTGGTCGAGTATAACAAAATCCTCTGATCGAGTATAACAAAGTCCCCTGATCGAGTATAACAAAGTCCCAAGATCGAGTATAACAATGCCCCCAGATCGAGTATAACAATGTCCGCTGATCGATTACAACAAAGTCACCTGATCGGTTATAACAAAGTCCCCTGAACGAGTATAACAAAGTTCCCTGATCGAGTATAACAAAGTCCCCTGGTCGTCTATAACAAAGTCCCCTGATTGAGTATAAGAAAGCCCCCTGATCGAGTTTAACAAAACCCCCTGATAGAGTATAAAAAAGCCCCCTGGTCGAGTATAACAAAGTCCCCTGGTCTTGTGTAACAAAGTCCTATGATCGAGGATAACAAAGGCCCCTTATCGAGTATAATAAAGGCCCCTGGTCGAGTATAACAAAATCTCCTGATCGAGTATAACAAAGGCCCCTTATCGAGTATAATAAAGACCCCTGATCGAGTATAACAAAGCCCCCTCATCGAGTATAAAAAAGCCCCCTGCTCGAGTATAACAAAGTCTCTGATCGAGTATAACAAACCCCATCATCGAGTATAAAAAAGCCCCCTGGTCGAGTATAACACAGTCCCCTAGCCGAGTATAACACAGTCCCCTGATCGAGTATAACAAAGCCCCCTCATCGAGTTTAACGAAATTCCCTTATCGAGTATAAAAAAGCCCCCTGGTTGAGTATAACAACGTCCCCTGGTCGAGCATAACAAAGTCCCATGATCGAGTATAACAAAGGCCCCGAATCTAGTATAACAAAGGCCCCTGGTCGAGTATAACAAAGTCCTTTGGTCGAGTATAACAAAGTTCCATAATCGAGTATAACAAAGGCCCATATCGAATATAACAAAGGCCACTGGTCGAGAATAACAAAATCCCCTGATCGAATATAACAAAGTCCCATGATCGAGTATAACAAAGTCCCATGATCGAGTTTAACAAAAACCCCTGATCGAGTATGAAAAAGCCCCATGGTCGAGTATAACAAAGTCCTTTGGTTGAGTATAACAAAGTCCCATAATCGAGTATAACAAAGGCCCCTTATCGAATATAACAAAGGCCCCTGGTCTAGTATAACAAAACCCCCTGATCGAGTATGAAAAAGCCTCCTGGTCCAGTATAACAAAGCCCCCTCATCGAGTATAACAAAGTCCCCTGATCGAGTATAACTAAGTGCCCTAATCGATATAACAAAGGACCCTAATGCCGTATAACTAAGTCCCAAGATCGACTATAACAAAGTCCCCTGATCGAGTATAACAAAGGACCCTAATGGAGTATAACAAAGTCCCCTGGTCGAGTATAACAAACTCCCCTGGTCGAGTATAACAAAGTCCTCTGATCGAATATAACAAAGTCCCCAGATCGAGTATAACGAAGTCCCGTCATCGAGTATAACAAAGCCCCCTGATCGAGTATAAGAAAGGCACCTGATCGAATATAACAATGTTCCTAATCGAGTATATACAAAGTCCCATGATTGAGTATAACAAAGTTCCCAGATCGAGTATAACAAAGTCCCCCCATCGAGTATAACAATGCCCCCTCATCAAGTATAAAAAAGCCCCTGGTCGCGTATAACAAATTCCCTGATCAAGTATAACAAAGCCCTCTGATCGAGTAGAACTAAGCCCCTCATCGAGAATAAAAAAGCCATCTGGTCGAGTATAACAAAATCCCCTGGTCGAGTATAACAAAGTCCCAAGATCGAGTATTTCAAAGGCCCCGAATCGAGTATAACAAGGGCCACTGGTCAAAAATAACAATGTCCCCTGATCGAGTATAATAAAGTCCCCTGATCAAGTATAACAAAGTCACAAGATCGAGTATAACAAAGCCCCCTGATCGAGAATAACAAAGTCCCCTGGTCGAGTAAAACAACGTCCCCTGGCCGAGTAAAACAAAGTCCCCTGTTCGAGTATAACAATGCCCCCTCATCGAGTTTAACAAAACCCCCTGATCGAGTATAAAAAAGCCCCCTGGTCGAGTATAACAACTCCCCTGGTCGAGTATAACAAAGTCCCATTATCGTGTATAACAAAGGGCCCTTATCGAGTAGAACAAAGTCCCCTGATCGAGTATAACAAAGTCCCATGATCGAGTAAAACAAACACCATGATCAGGTTTAACAAAACCCCCCTGGTCCAGGCCCCTGGTCGAGTATAACAACTCCTGGTGAGTATACCCAAGAATCCCATGTCCCGAGTATAACAAAAAGTCCCATAATCGAGTATAACAAAGTCGCCTGATCGAGTAAAACAAAACCCCCTGATCGAGTATGAAAAAGCCCCCTGGTCGAGTATAACAAAGTCCTTTAGTCGAGTATAACAAAGTCCCATGATCGAGTATAACAAAGGCCCCTTATCGAGTATAACAAAGGCCCCTGGTCGAGTATAACAAAGCCCCCTCATCGAGTTTAAAAAAAAACTCTGATCGAGTATAAAAAAGCCCCCTGGTCGAGTATAACAAAGTCCCCTGGTCGAGTATAACAAAGTCCCATAATCGAGTATAACAAAGTCCTCGTATCGAGTATAACAAAAGCCCCTGGTCGAGTATAACAAAATCCCCTGATCGAGTACAACAAAGTCCCCTGAGCGAGTATAAATAAGTGCCCTAATCGAGCATAACTAAGTCCCCTGATCGAGTATAACAAAGGACCCTAATGGAGTATAACAAAGTCCCAAGATTGAGTATAACAAAGTCCTCTGATCGAATATAAGAAAGTCCCCTGATCGAACATAACAAAGAACCCGTCATCGAGTATAAAAAAGCCCCTGATCGAGTATAAGAAAGGCACCTGATCGAATATAACACTGTCCCTAGTCGAGTATATACAAAGTTTCCAGATCGAGTATAACAAAGTCCCCTGATCGAATATAACAAAGTCCCCTGGTCGAGTATAATAAAGTCACAAGATCGCGTATAACAAATTCTCCTGATCGAGTGTAACAAAGTCCCCTGATCGAGTATAACAAAATACCCTGATCGAGTATAACAAAGTGCCCTGATCGAGAATGAGAAAAACCCCTGATCGAGTATAACAAAGTCCACTAATCGAGTATAAGAAAGGCACCTGACCGAATATAACAAAGTCACGAGTCGAGTAAAACAAACACCCCTGATTGAGTATAACAAAGCCCCCTGATCGAGTATAACAAAGTCCCCTGATCGAGTATAACAAAATCCCCTGATCGAGTATAACAAAGTCCCTGATCGAGTATAACAAAGTCCCCTGATCGAGTAAAACATACACCCCTGGTCAAGTATAACGAAGTCCCCTGATCGAGAATAACAAAGCCCCCTGATCGAGTATAACAAAGTCCCTGATCGAGTATAACTAAGTGCCCTAATCGAGCATAACTAAGTCCCCTGATCGAGTATAACAAAGGACCCTAATGGAGTATAACATAGTCCCAAGATCGAGTGTAACAAAGTCCTCTGTTCGAGTATAACAAAGTCCCCTGATCGAACATAACAATGTCCCGTCATCGAGTATAACAAAGTGCCCTGATCGAGAATAACAAAGTCCAATGATCGAGTATAACAAAGTCCACTAATCGAGTATAAGAAAGGCACCTCACCGAATATAACAAAGTCACGAGTCGAGTAAAACAAACACCCCTGATTGAGTATAACAAAGTACCCAGATCGAGTATAACAAAGTCCCCTGATCGAGTATAACAAACCCCCTCATCGAGTATAAAAAAGCCCTGATCGAGTATAAAAAAGCCCCTGGTCAGGCTATAACAGAGTCCTGGTTGGCAGGTATAATAAAGTCCATGATCCGGAAATTATAACAAAGTCCCCTGATCGAGTATAAACAAAGTCCCCTGATCGAGTATAACAAAGCCCCCTCATCGAGTTTAACAAAGTCCCCTGGACGTTTATAATAAAGTCCCATGATCGAGTATAACAAAGGCCCCTGATCGAGTATAACAAAGTCTCCTGATCGAGTATAACAAAGGACCCTAATGGCGTATAACAAAGTCCCAAGATCGCGTATAACAAAGTCTCCTGATCGAGTATAACAAAGTCCCCTGATCGAGTATAACAAAGTACCCTCATCGAGTATAACAAAGTGCCCTAATCAAAAATAACAAAGTCCCCTGATCGAGTTTAACAAAGTCCCCTTATCGAGTACAATAAAGCCCATGATCGAGTATAACAAGTCCCCTGATCGAGTATAACAAAGTCCCATTATCGAGTATAAGAAAGGCCCCTGATCGAGTATAACAAAGTCCCCTGATCGAGTATACTAAAGTCCCCTGGTCGAGTAAACCAAAGTCCCCTGGCCGAGTATAACAAAGTACCGTGATCGAGTATAACAGAGCCCCATCATCGAGTTTAACAAAACCCCCTAATCGAGTATAAATAAGGCCCCTGGTCGAGTATAACAAAGTCCCCTGGTCGAGTATAACAAAGTCCCATGATCGAGTATAACACAGGCCCCTTATCGAGTATAACAAAGGCCCCTGGTCGAGTATAACAAAGTCCTTTGGTCTAGTATAACAAAGTCCCATAATCGAGTATAACACAGGGCCCCTTATCGAATATAACAAAGGCCCCTGTTCGATTATAACAAAATCCCCTGATCGAGTATAACAAAGTCCCCTGACCGAGTATAACAAAGTCCCCTGATCGAGTAAAACAAACACCCCTGATCGAGTTTTACAAAACCCCCTGATCGAGTATAAAAAGCCCTCTGGTCGAGTATAACAAAGTCCTTTGGTCGAGTATAACAAAGTCCCATAATCGAGTATAACAAATTCCTCCCATCGAGTTTAACACAAACCCCTGATCGAGTATGAAAAAGCCCCCTTGTCGAGTATAACAAAGTCCCCTGATCGTGTATAACTAAGTGCCCTAATCGATATAACAAAGGACCTTAATGCCGTATAAAAAAGCCCCCTGGTCGCGTATAACAAAGTCCCTGATCAAGTATAACAAACCCCTCTGATCGAGTAGAACAAAGCCCCCTCATCGAGTATAAAAGAGCCCCCTGGTCGAGTATAACAAAATCCCCTGGTCGAGTGTAACAAAGTCCCAAGATCGAGTATTTCAAAGGCCCCGAATCGAGTATAACAAAGTCCCCTGAACGAGTATAACAAAGTCCCCTGATCGAGTATAACAAAGTCCCCTGGTCGTCTATAAAAAAGTCCCCTGATTGAGTATAAGAAAGCCCCCTGATCGAGTTTAACAAAACCCCCTGATCGAGTATAAAAAAGCCCCCTGGTCGAGTATAACAAAGTCCCCTTGTCGAGTATAACAAAGTCCTATGATCGAGTATAACAAAGGTCCCTTATCGAGTATAACAAAGGCCCCTGGTCGAGTATAACAAAATCTCCTGATCGAGTATAACAAAGTCCCCTGATCGAGTATAAAAAGTCCAATGATCGAGTAAGACAAACACCCCTGATCGAGTATAACAAAGTCCCCTGATCGAGTACAACAAAGCCCCCCTCATCGAGTATAAAAAAGCCCCCTGGTCGAGTATAAGAAAGTCTCTGATCGAGTACAACAAAGCCCTTTGATCGAGTATAACAAAGCCCCATCATCGAGTATAACTAAGTCCCCTGGTCGAGTATAATAAAGTCCCATGATCGAGTATAACAAGGGCCCCTAGTCGAGTCTAACTAAGTCCCCTGATCGAGTATAACAAAGGACCCTAATGGCATATAACAAGGTCCCAAGATCGCGTATAACAAAGTCTCCTGATCGAGTATAACAAAGTCCCCTGATCGAGTATAACAAAGTACCCTGATCGAGTATAACAAATTGCCCTGATCGAGAATAACAAAGTCCCCTGATCGAGTTTAACAAAGTCCCCTGTTCGAGTGCAATAAAGCCCCTGATCGAGTATAACAAAGTCCACTGATCGAGTATAACAAAGTCCCATTATCGAGTATAACAAAGGACCCTCATCGAGTATAACAAAGTCCCCTGATCGAGTATACTAAAGTCCCCTGGTCGAGTAAAACAAAGTCCCCTGGCCGAGTATAACAAAGTCCCCTGATCGAGTAAAACACAGGCCCTTTATCAAGTGTAACAACGACTCCTGGTCGAGTATAACAAAGTCCTTTGGTCGAGTATAACAAAGTCCCATAATTGAGTATACCAAAGGCCCATTATGGAATATAACAAAGGCCCCTGGTCGAGTACAACAAAATCCTCTGATCGAGTATAACAAAGTCCCCTGATCGAGTAAAACAAAGTCCCCTGATCGAATAAAACAAACACCCTTGATCGAGTTTAACAAAACCCCCTGATCGAGTATAAAAAAGCCCCCTGGTCGAGTATAACAAAATCCTTTGGTCGAGTATAACAAAATCCCGTCATCGAGTATAACAAAGCCCCTTGATCGAGTATAAGAAAGGCACCTAATCGAATATAACAATGTTCCTAGTCGAGTATATACAAAGTCCCCTGATCGAGTAAAACAAAGTCCCCAGATCGAGTATTACAGAGTCCCATCATCGAGTATAACAATCCCCCCTCATCGAGTATAAAAAAGCCCCCTGGTCGCGTATAACAAAGTCCCTGATCAAGTATAACAAAGCCCTCTGATCGAGTAGAACTAAGCCCCTCATCGAGTATAAAAAAGCCATCTGGTCGAGTATAACAAAATCCCCTGGTCGAGTATAACAAAGTCCAGAGATCGAGTATTTCAAAGGCCCCGAATCGAGTATAACAAAGGCCACTTGTCGAAAATAACAATGGCCCCTGATCGAGTATAATAAAGTCCCCTGATCGAGTATAAGAAAGTCCCAAGATCGAGTATAACAAAGCCCCCAGATCGAGTATAACAAAGTCCGCTGATCGATTACAACAAAGTCACCTGATCGGTTATGACAAAGTCCCCTGAACGAGTATAACAAAGTCCCCTGGTCGAGTATAACAAAGTCCGTTGATCGAGTATAACAAAGCCCCATCATCGAGTATAAAAAAGCCCCCTGGTCGAGTATAACAAAGTCCCCTGGTCGAGTATAACAAAGTCCGATGATCGAGTATAACAAAGGCCCCGAATCTAGTAAAACAAAGGCCCCTGGTCGAAAATAACAAAGTCTCCTGATCGAGTATACTATAGTCCCCTGATCGAGTATAACAAAGTCACAAGATTGAGTATAACAAAGCCCTTTGATCGAGAATAACAAAGTCCCCTGGTCGAGTAAAACAAAGTCCCCTGGCCGAGTAAAACAAAGACCCCTGTTCGAGTATAACAAAGCCCCCTCATCGAGTTTAACAAAACCCCCTGATCGAGTATAAAAAAGCCCCCTGATCGAGTATAAGAAAGGCACCTGATCGAATATAACACTGTCCCTAGTCGAGTATATACAAAGTCCCCAGATCGAGTATAAAAAAGCCCCCTGATCGAGTATAACAAAGTCCCCTGATCGAGTATAACAAAGTCCCCTGGTCGAGTATAATAAAGTCGCATGATCGGGTATAACAAAGTCCCCAGATCGAGTATAACTAAGTCCCCTTATCGAGTACAATAAAGCCCCTGATCGAGTACACTAAAGTCCCCTGGTCGAGTGAAACAAAGTCCCCTGGCCGAGTATAAGAAAGTCCCCTGATCGAGTATAACAAAGGCCCCTGGTCGAGTACAACAAAATCCCCTGATCGAGTATAACAAATTCCTCCCATCGAGTTTAACAAAACCCTCTGATCGAGTATGAAAAAGCCCCCAGGTCGAGTATAAGAAAGCCCCCTCATCGAGTATAACAAAGTCCCCTGATCGAGTATAACTAAGTTCCCTAATCGATATAACAAAGGACCTTAATGCCGTATAACAAAGTCCCAAGATCGAGTATAACACAGTCCTTTGATCGAGTATAACAAAGGACCCTAATGGAGTATAACAAAGTCCCCTGGTCAAATATAACAAACTCCCCTGGTCGAGCAACAACAAAGTCCTCTGATCTAGTATAACAAAGTCCCCTTATCGAGCATAACAAAGTCCCGTCATCGAGTATAACAAAGTCCCCTCATCGAGTATAACAATGCCCCCTCATCGAGTATAAAAAAGCCCCCTGGTTGCGTATAACAAAGTCCCTGATCAAGTATAACAAACCCCTCTGATCGAGTAGCACAAAGCCCCCTCATCGAGTATAAAAAAGCCCTCAGGTCGAGTATAACAAAATCCCGTGGTCGAGTATAACAAAGTCCCGAGATTGAGTATTTCAAAGGCTCCGAATCGAGTATAACAAAGGCCACTGGTCGAAAAAAGCAATGTCCCCTGATCGAGTATAACAAAGTCACAAAATCGAGTATAACATAGCCCCCAGATCGAGTATAACAAAGTCCGCTGATCGATTACAACACAGTCACCTGATCGGTTATAACAAAGTACCCTGAACGAGTATAACAAAGTCCCCTAATCGAGTATAATAAAGTCCCCTAGTCGTCTATAACAAAGTCCCCTGATTGAGTATAAGAAAGCCCCCTGATCGAGTTTAACAAAACCCACTGATCGAGTATAAAAAAGCCCCCTGGTCGAGTATAACAAAGTCCCCTGGTCGAGTATAACAAAATCCTATGATCGAGTATAACAAAGGTCCCTTATCGAGTATAACAAAGGCCCCTGGTCGAGTATAACAAAATCTCCTGATCGAGTAAGACGAACACCCCTGATCGAGTATAACAAAGTCCCCTGATCGAGTACAACAAAGCCCCCTCATCGAGTATAAAAAAAAAACCCTGCTCGAGTATAAGAAAGTCTCTGATCGAGTACAACAAAGCCCTTTGATCGAGTATAACAAAGCCCCGTCATCGAGTATAAAAAAGCCCCCTGGTCGAGTATAACACAGTCCCCTGGCCGAGTATAACAAAGTCCCCTGATCGAGTATAACAAAGCCTCCTCATCGAGTTTAACAAAACCCCCTTATTGAGTATAAAAAAGCCCCCTGGTCGAGTATAACAAAGACACCTGGTCGAGTATAACAAAGTCCCATGATCGAGTATAACAAAGGCCCCGAATCTAGTATAACAAAGTCCCCTGGTCGAGTATAATAAAGTCCCATGATCGAGTATAACAAAGGCCCCTCATCGAGTATAACTAAGTCCCCTGATCGAGTATAACAAACGACTGTATGGCGTATAACAAAGGTCCCAAGATCCAACATAACAAAAGTCTCCTGATCGAGTATAACAATGTCCCTGATCCGAGTATAGCGTCATCCTGATCGAGTATAACAAGTGCCCTGATCGAGAATAACAAATTTCTGATCGCGAGTTTAACAAAGTCCCTTATCGAGTACCAAAAAAGCCCCTGATCAGGTATAACAAAGTCCCTGATGATCGGGGTATAACAAAAGTCCCATTATCGAGGATAACGGGCCCTGGTCGAGTAAACCAAAGTCCCCTGGCCGAGTATAACAAAGTCCCCTGATCGAGTATAACAAAGCCCCCTCATCGAGTTTAACAAAACCCCCTGATCGCGTATATATAAGGCCCCTGGTCGAGTATAACAAAGTCCCCTGGTCGAGTATAACAAAGTCCCATCATCGAGTATAACACAGGCCCCTTATCGAGTGTAACAAAGGCTCCAGGTCGAGTATAACAAAGTCCTTTGGTCGAGTATAACAAAGTCCCATAATCGAGTATAACAACAGGCCCCTTATCGAATATAACAAAGGCCCCTGGTCGAGGATAACAAAATCCCCTGATCGAGTATAACAAAGTCCTCTGATCGAGTATAACAAAGTCCCCTGATCGAATAAAACAAACACCCCTGATCGAGTTTAACAAAACCCCCTGATCGATTATAAAAAAGCCCCCTGGTCGAGTATAACAAAGTATTTTGGTCGAGTATAATAAAGTCCCATAATCGAGTATAACAAAGGCCCCTTATCGAATATAACAAAGGCCCCTGGTCGAGTATAACAAAACCCCCTGATCGAGTATGAAAAAGCCCCCTTGTCGAATATAACAAAGCCCCCTGATCGAGTATAACAAAGTGCCCTGATCGAGTATAGCTAAGTGCCCTAATCGATATAACAATGGACCCTAATGCCGTATAACAAAGTCCCAAGATCGAGTATAACAAAGTCCCATGATCGAGTATAACAAAGGACCCTAATAGAGTATAACAAAATCCCCTGGTCGAGTATAACAAACTCCCCTGGTCGAGTATAGCAAAGTCCTCTGATCGAGTATAACAAAGTCACCAGATCGAGTATAACAAAGTCCCGTCATCGAGTATAACAAAGACCCTGATCGAGTATAAGAAAGGCACCTGATCGAATATAACAATGTTCCTAGTCGAGTATATACAAAGTCCCCTGATCGAGTATAACAAAGTCCCCAGATCGAGTATAACAAAGTCCCCTCAACGAGTATAACAATCCCCCCTCATCGAGTATGAAAAAGCCCCCTGGTCGCGTATAACAATGTCCCTCATCAAGTATAACAAAGCCCTCTGATCGAGTAGAACTAAGCCCCCTCATCGAGTATAAAAAAGCCCCCTGGTCGGGTATAACAAAATCCCCTGGTCGAGTATAACAAAGTCCCAAGATCGAGTATTTCAAAGGCCCCGAATCGAGTATAACAAAGGCCACTGGTCGAAAATAACAATGTTCCCTGATCGAGTATAATAAAGTCCCCTGATCGGGTAAAAGAAAGTCCCAAGATCGAGTATAACAAAGCCCCTAGATCGAGTATAACAAAGTACGCTGATCGATTACAACAAAATCACCTGATCGGTTATAACAAAGTCCCCTGAACGAGAATAACAAAGTCCCCTGATCGAGTATAACAAAGTCCCCTGGTCGTCTATAACAAAGTCCCCTGATTGAGTATAAGAAAGTCTCCTGATCAAGTTTACCAAAGTCCCCTGATCGAGTATAACAAAGCCCCCTCATCGAGTATAAAAAAGCCCCCTGGTCGAGTATAACACAGTCCCCTGGCCGAGTATAACAAAGTCCCCTGATCGAGTATAACAAAGCCTCCTCATCGAGTTTAACAAAACCCCCTTATCGAGTAAAAAAAAGCCCCTGGTCGAGTATAACAAAGACACCTGGTCGAGTATAACAAAGTCCCATGATCGAGTATAACAAAGGCCCCGAATCTAGTATAACAAAGTCCCCTGGTCGAGTATAATAAAGTCCCATGATCGAGTATAACAAAGGCCCCTCATCGAGTATAACTAAGTCCCCTGATCGAGTATAACAAAGGACCCTAATGGCATATAACAAGGTCCCAAGATCGCGCATAACAAAGTCTCCTGATCGAGTATAACAATGTCCCCTGATCGAGTATAACAAAGTATCCTGATCGAGTATAACAGAGTGCCCTGATCGAGAATAACAAAGTTCCCTGATCGAGTTTAACAAAGTCCCCTTATCGAGTACAAAAAAGCCCCTGATCGAGTATAACAAAGTCCCCTGATCGAGTATAACAAAGTCCCATTATCGAGTATAACAAAGGCCCCTGGTCGAGTAAAACAAAGTCCCCTGACCGAGTATAACAAAGTCCCCTGATCGAGTATAACAAAGCCCCCTCATCGAGTTTAACAAAACCCCCTGATCGCGTATAAATAAGGCCCCTGGTCGAGTATAACAAAGTCCCCTGGTCGAGTATAACAAAGTTCCATGATCGAGTATAACACAGGCCCCTTATCGAGTGTAACAAAGGCTCCTGGTCGAGTATAACAAAGTCCTTTGGTCGCGTATAACAAAGTCCCATAATCGAGTATAACAACAGGCCCCTTATCGAATATAACAAAGGCCCCTGGTCGAGGATAAAAAAATCCCCTGATCGAGTATAACAAAGTCCCCTGATCGAGTATAACAAAGTCCCCTGATCGAATAAAACAAACACCCCTGATCGAGTTTAACAAAACCCCCTGATCGAGTATAAAAAAGCCCCCTGGTCGAGTATAACAAAGTCCTTTGGTCGAGTATAATAAAGTCCCATAATCGAGTATAACAAAGGCCCCTTATCGAATATAACAAAGGCCCCTGGTCGAGTATAACAAAACCCCCTGATCGAGTATGAAAAAGCCCCCTTGTCGAATATAACAAAGCCCCCTGATCGAGTATAACAAAGTGCCCTGATCGAGTATAACTAAGTGCCCTAATCGATATAACAAAGGACCCTAATGCCGTATAACAAAGTCCCAAGATCGAGTATAACAAAGTCCCATGATCGAGTATAACAAAGGACCCTAATAGAGTATAACAAAGTCCCCTGGTCGAAGTATAACAAACTCCCCTGGTCGAGTATAGCAAAGTCCTCTGATCGAGTATAACAAAGTCCCCAGATCGAGTATAACAAAGTCCCGTCATCGAGTATAACAAAGACCCTGATCGAGTATAAGAAAGGCACCTGATCGAATATAACAATGTTCCTAGTCGAGTATATACAAAGTCCGCTGATCGAGTATAACAAAGTCCCCAGATCGAGTATAACAAAGTCCCCTCAACGAGTATAACAATCCCCCCTCATCGAGTATAAAAAAGCCCCCTGGTCGCGTATAACAATGTCCCTCATCAAGTATAACAAAGCCCTCTGATCGAGTAGAACTAAGCCCCCTCATCGAGTATAAAAAAGCCCCCTGGTCGAGTATAACAAAATCCCCTGGTCGAGTATAACAAAGTCCCAAGATCGAGTATTTCAAAGGCCCCGAATCGAGTATAACAAAGGCCACTGGTCGAAAATAACAATGTTCCCTGATCGAGTATAATAAAGTCCCCTGATGGGGTAAAAGAAAGTCCCAATATCGAGTATAACAAAGCCCCTAGATCGAGTATAACAAAGTACGCTGATCGATTACAACAAAATCACCTGATCGGTTATAACAAAGTCCCCTGAACGAGTATAACAAAGTCCCCTGATCGAGTATAACAAAGTCCCCTGGTCGTCTATAACAAAGTCCCCTGATTGAGTATAAGAAAGCCCCCTGATCGAGTTTACCAAAGTCCCCTGATCGAGTATAACAAAGCCCCCTCATCGAGTATAAAAAAGCCCCCTGGTCGAGTATAGCAAAGTCTCTGATCGAGTACAACAAAGCCCTTTGATCGAGTATAACAAAGCCCCATCATCGAGTATAAAAAAGCCGCCTGGTCGAGTATAACACAGTCCCCTGGCCGAGTATAACACAGTCCCCTAATCGAGTATAACAAAGCCCCCTCATCGAGTTTAACAAAACCCCCTGATCGAGTATAAAAAAGCCCCCTGGCCGAATATAACAAAGTCCCCTAGTCGCGGATAACAAATTCCCATGATAGAGTATAACAAAGGCCCCGAATCTAGTATAAGAAAGGCCCCTGGTCGAAAATAACAAAGTCCCCTGATCGAGTATACTAAAGTCCCCTGATCGAGTATACCAAAGTCACAAGATCGAGTATAACAAAGCCCCCGGATCGAGTATAACAAAGTCCACTGATCGAGTATAACAAAGCCCCCTGATCGACAATAACAAAGTCCCCTGGTCGAGTATAACAAAGCCCCCTCATCGAGTTTAACAAAACCCCCTGATCGAGTATAAAAAAGCCCCCTGCCAGGAGTCTAACAACTCCCCAGATCGAGTATAACAAAGTCCTATGATCGAGTATAGCAAAGTCCCCTGATCGAGTATAACAAAGTCCCCTCATCGAGTATAACAAAGTCCCCTGATCGAGTAAAACAAACACCCTTGATCGAGTTTAACAAAAACCCCTGATCGAGTATAAAGAAGCCCCCTCTTCGAGTATAACAAAGTCCTTTGGTCGAGTATAACAAAGTCCCATGATCGAGTATAACAAAGACCTCTTATCGAGTATAACAAAGGCCCCTGGTCGAGTATAACAAAGCCCTCTCATCGAGTTTAAAAAAAAAACCTGATCGAGTATAAAAAAGCCCCCTGGTCGAGTATAACAAAGTCCCCTGGTCGAGTATAACAAAGTCCCATAATCGAGTATAACAAAGGCCCCTTATCGAGTATAACAAAAGCCCCTGGTCGAGAATAACAAAATCCCCTGATCGAGTATGACAAAGTCCCCTGATCGAGTATAAATAAGCGCCCTAATCGAGCATAACTAAGTCCCCTGATCGAGTATAACAAAGGACCCTAATGGAGTGTAACAAAGTCTCAATATTGAGTAAAACAACGTCCTCTGATCGTGTATAACAAAGTCCCCTGATCGAACATAACAGAGAACCCGTCATCGATTATAAAAAAGCCCCCTGATCGAGTATAAGAAAGGCACCTGATCGAATATAATACTGTCCCTAGTCGAGTATATACAAAGTCCCCAGATCGAGTATAACAAAGTCCCCTAATCGAGTATAACAAAGTCCCCTGGTCGAGTATAATAAAGTTGCATGATCGAGTATAACAAAGTCCCCAGATCGAGTATAACTAAGTCCCCTGATCGAGTATAACAAAGGACCCTGATGGCGTATAACAAAGTCCCAAGATCGCGTATAACAAAGTCTCCTGATCGAGTATAACAAAGTCCCTGATCGAGTATAACAAAATACCCTGATGGAGTATAACAAAGTGCCCTGATCGAGAATAACAAAGTCCCCTGATTATGATTAACAAAGTCCCATTATCGAGTATAACAAAGGCCCCTGATCGAGTATAACAAAGTCCCATTATCGAGTATAACAAAGGCCCCTGATCGAGTATAACAAAGTCCCCTGATCGAGTATACTAAAGTCCCCTGGTCGAGTAAAACAAAGTCCCCTGGCCGAGTATAACAAAGCCCCCTCATTAAGTTTAACAAAACCACCTGATCGAGTATAAATAAGGCCCCTGGTCGAGTATAACAAAGTCCCCTGGTCGAGTAAAACAAAGTCCCATGATCGAGTATAACACAGGCCCCTTATCGAGTATAACAAAGGCCCCTGGTCGAGTATAACAAAATCCCCTGCTCGAGTATGACAAATTCCTCTCATCGAGTTTAACAAAACCCCACTGATCGAGTATGAAAAAGCCCCATGGTCGAGTATAACAAAGCACCCTGATCGAGTATAACAAAGTCCCCTGATCGAGTATTACTAAGTGCCCTAATCGATATAACAAAGGACCCTAATGCCGTATAACAAAGTCCCAAGATCGAGTATAACAAAGTCCCCTGATCGAGTATAACAAAGGACCTTAATGGAGTATAACAAAGTCCCCTGGTCGAGTATAACAAACTCCCCTGGTCGAGTATAACAAAGTCATCTGATCGAGTATAACAAAGTCCCCTGATCGAGTATAACAAAGTCCCGTCATCGAGTGTAACAAAGCCCCCTGATCGAGTATAAGAAAGGCACCTGATCGAATATAACAATGTTCCTAGTCGAGTATATACAAAGACCCCTGATCGATCGTATAACAAAGTCCCCTCATCGAGTATAACAATCCCCCCTCATCGAGTATAAAAAAGCCCCGTGGTCGCGTATAACAAAGTCCCTGATCAAGTATAACAAAGCCCTCTGATCGAGTAGAACAAAGCCCCCTCATCGAGTATAAAAAAGCCCCCTGGTCGAGTATAACAAAATCCCCTGGTCGAGTATAACAAAGTCCCAAGATCGAATATTTCAAAGGCCCCGAATCGAGTATAACAAAGGCCACTGGTCGAAAATAACAATGTCCCCTGATCGAGTATAATAAAGTCCCCTGATCGAGTATAACAAAGTCCCAAGATCGAGTATAACAAAGCCCCCAGATCGAGTATAACAAAGTCCGCTGATCGATTACAACAAAATCACCTGATCGGTTATAACAAAGTCCCCTGAACGAGTATAACAAAGTCCCCTGGTCGTCCATAACAAAGTCCCCTGATCGAGTACAACAAAGCCCTATGATCGAGTATAACAAAGCCCCATCATCTAGTATAAAAAAGCCCCCCTGGTCGAGTATAACACAGTCCTCTGGCCGTGTATAACAAAGTCCCCTGATCGAGTATAACAAAGCCCCCTCATCGAGTTCAACAAAACCCCCTCATCGAGTATAAAAAAGCCCACTGGTCGAGTATAACAAAGTCCCCGAATCTAGTATAACACAGGCCCCTGGTCGAAAATAACAAAGTCCCCTGATCGAGCATACTAAAGTCCCCTGATCGAGTATAACAAAGTCACAAGGTCGAGTATAACAAAGCCCCCCGATCGAGTATAACAAAGTCCGCTGATCGAGTATAACAAAGCCCCCTGATCGAGAATAACAAAGTCGTCTGGTCGAGTAAACAAAGTCCCCTGGCCGAGTAAAACAACGTCCCCTGTTCGAGTATAACAAAGCCCCCTCATCGAGTTTAACAAAACCCGCTGATCGAGTATAAAAAGCCCCCTGGCCGAGTATAACAACTCCCCTGGTCGAGTATAACAAAGTCCCATGATCGAGTATAACAAAGGCCCCTTATCGAGTATAGCAAAGTCCCCTGATCGAGTATAACATAGTCCCCTGATCGAGTAAAACAAACACCCTTGATCGAGTTTAACAAAACCCCCTGATCGAGTATAAAGAAGCCCCCTCTTCGAGTATAACAAAGTCCTTTGGTCGAGTATAACAAAGTCCCATGATCGAGTATAACAAAGTCCCCTGATCGGGAATAACAAAGTCCCCTGATCGAGTTTAACAAAGTCCCCTTATCGAGTACAATAAAGCCCCTGATCGAGTAAAACAAAGTCCCCTGATCGAGTATAACAAAGTCCCATTATCGAGTATAACAAAGGCCCTTGATCGAGTATAACAAAGTCCCCTGATCGAGTATAGTAAAGTCCCCTGGTCGAGTAAAACAAAGTCCCCTGGCCGAGTATAACAAAGCCCCCTCATCGAGTTTAACAAAACCCCCTGATCGAGTATAAATAAGGCCCCTGGTCGAGTATAACAAAGTCCCCTGATCGAGTATAACAAAGGACCATAATGGAGTATAACAAAGTCCCCTGGTCGAGTATAACAAACTCCCCTGGTCGAGTATAACAAAGTCCTCTGATCGATTACAACAAAGTCACCTGATCGGTTATAACAAAGTCCCCTGAACGAGTATAACAAAGTCCCCTGATCGAGTATAACAAAGTCCCATTGTCGTCTATAACAAAGTCCCCTGATTGAGTATAAGAAAGCCCCCTGATCGAGTTTAACAAAACCCCCTGATCGAGTTTAACAAAACCCCCTGATCGAGTGTAAAAAAGCCCCCTGGTCGAGTATAACAAAATCCCCTGGTCTTGTATAACAAAGTCCTATGATCGAGGATAACAAAGGCCCCTTATCGAGTATAATAAAGGCCCCTGGTCGAGTATAACAAAATCTCCTGATCGAGTATAACAAAGTCCCATGATCGAGTATAAAAAGTCCCCTGATCGAGTAAGACAAACACCCCTGATCGAGTATAACAAAGTCCCCTGATCGAGTATAACAAAGCCCCCTCATCGAGTATAAAAAAGCCCCCTGCTCGAGTATAACAAAGTCTCTGATCGAGTACAACAAAGCCATTTGATCGAGTATAACAAAGCCCCATCATCGAGTATAAAAAAGCCCCCTGGTCGAGTATAACACAGTTCCCTGGCCGAGTATAACAAAGTCCCCTCATCGAGTATAACAAAGCCCCCTCATCGAGTTTAACAAAACCCCCTGATCGAGTATAAAAAAGCCCCCTGGTCGAGTATAACAAAGTCCCCTGGTCGAGTATAACAAAGTCCCATGATCGAGTATAACAATGGCCCCGAATCTAGTATAACAAAGTCCCCTGGTCGAGTATAATAAAGTCCCATGATCGAGTATAACAAAGGCCCCTGATCGAGTATAACAAAGTACCCTGATCGAGTATAACAAAGTGCCCTGATCGAGAATAACAAAGTCCCCTGATCGAGTTTAACAAAGTCCCCTTATCGAGTACAATAAAGCCCTTTATCTAGTATAACAAAGTCCCATGATCGAGTATAACAAAGTCCCATTATCGAGTATAACAAAGGCCCCTGATCGAGTAAAACAAAGTCCCCTGATCGAGAATACTAAAGTCCCCTGGTCGAGTAAAACAAAGTCCCCTGGCCGAGTATAACAACGGCCCCTGTTCGAGTATAACAAAGTGCCCTGATCGGGAATAACAAAGTCCCCTGATCGAGTTTAACAAAGTCCCCTTATCGAGTACACTAAAGCCCCTTATCGAGTATAACAAAATCCCCTGATCGAGTATAACAAAGTCCCATTATCGAGTATAACAAAGGCCCCTGATCGAGTATAACAAAGTCCCCTGATCGAGTATAGTAAAGTCCCCTGGTCGAGTAAAACAAAGTCCCCTGGCCGAGTATAACAAAGCCCCCTCATCGAGTTTAACAAAACCCCCTGATCGAGTATAAATAATGCCCCTGGTCGAGTATAACAAAGTCCCCTGATCGAATATAACAAAGGACCATAATGGAGTATAACAAAGTCCCCTGGTCGAGTATAACAAACTCCCCTGGTCGAGTATAACAAAGTCCTCTGATCGATTACAACAAAGTCACCTGATCGGTTATAACAAAGTCTCCTGAACGAGTATAACAAAGTCCCCTGATCGAGTATAACAAAGTCCCCTGGTCGTCTATAACAAAGTCCCCTGATTGAGTATAAGAAAGCCCCCTGATCGAGTTTAACAAAACCCCCTGATCGAGTTTAACAAAACCACCTGATCGAGAATAAAAAAGCCCCCTGGTCGAGTATAACAAAGTCCATTGGTCTTGTATAACAAAGTCCTATGATCGAGGATAACAAAGGCCCCTTATCGAGTATAATAAAGGCCCCTGGTCGAGTATAACAAAATCTCTTGATCGAGTATAACAAAGTCCCATGATCGAGTATAAAAAGTCCCCTGATCGAGTAAGACAAACACCCCTGATCGAGTATAACAAAGTCCCCTGATCGAGTATAACAAAGCCCCCTCATCGAGTTTAAAAAAGCCCCCTGCTCGAGTATAACAAAGTCTCTGATTGAGTACAACAAAGCCATTTGATCGAGTAATACAAAGCCCCATCATCGAGTATAAAAAAGCCCCCTGGTCGAGTATAACACAGTTCCCTGGCCGAGTATAACAAAGTCCCCTCATCGAGTATAACAAAGCCCCCTCATCGAGTTTAACAAAACCCCCTGATCGAGTATAAAAAAGCCCCCTGGTCGAGTATAACAAAGTCCCCTGGTCGAGTATAACAAAGTCCCATGATCGAGTATAACAAAGGCCCCGAATCTAGTATAACAAAGTCCCCTGGTCGAGTATAATAAAGTCCCATGATCGAGTATAACAAAGGCCCCTGATCGAGTGTAACAAAGTACCCTGATCGAGTCTAACAAATTTCCCCTATTCGAGAATAACAAAGTCCCATGATCGAGTTTAACAAAGTCCCCTTATCGAGTACAATAAAGCCCCTTATCTAGTATAACAATGTCCCCTGATCGAGTATAACAAAGTCCCATTATCGAGTATAACAAAGGCTCCTGACCGAGTAAAACAAAGTCCCCTGATCGAGAATACTAAAGTCCCCTGGTCGAGTAAAACAAAGTCCCCTGGCCGAGTAAAACAAAGTCCCCTGATCGAGTATAACAAAGCCCCCTCATCGAGTTTAACAAAACCCCCTGATCGAGTATAAATAAGGCCCCTGGTCGAGTATAACAAAGTCCCCAGGTCGAGTATAACAAAGTCCAATGATCGAGTATAACACAGGCCCCTTATCGAGTATAACAAAGGCCCCTGGTCGAGTATAACAAAGTCCTTGGTCGAGTATAACAAACTCCTTTGGTCGAGTATAACAAAGTCCCATAATCGAGTATAACAAAGGCCCCTTATCGAATATAACAAAGGCCCCTGGTCGAGTTTAACAAAACCCCCTGATCGAGTATGAAAAAGCCCCCTGGTCGAGTATAACAAAGCCCCCTAATCGAGTATAACAAAGTCCCCTGATCGAGTATAACTAAGTGTCCCTAATCGATATAACAAAGGACCCTAATGCCGTATAACAAAGTCCCAAGATCGAGTATAACAAAGTCCCCTGATCGAGTATAACAAAGGACCCTAATGGAGAATAACAAAGTCCCCTGGTCGAGTATAACAAAGTCCCCTGATCGAGTATAACAAAGTCCCCAGATCGAGTATAACAAAGTCCCGTCATCGAGTATAACAAAGCCCCCTGATCGAGTATAAGAAAGGCACCTGATCGAATATAACAATGTTCCTAGTCGAGTATGTACAAAGTCCCCTGATCGAGTATAACAAAGTCCCCAGATCGAGTATAACAAAGTCCCCTCATCGTGTATAACAATGCCCCATCATCGAGTATAAAAAAGCCCCCTGGTTGCGTATAACAAAGTCCCTTATCAAGTATAACAAAGCCCTCTCATCGAGTAGAACAAAGCCCCCTCATCGAGCATAAAAAAGCCCCCTGGTCGAGTATAACAAAATCCCCTGGTCGAGTATAACAAAGTCCCAAGATCGAGTATTTCAAAGGCCCCGAATCGAGTATAAAAAAGGCCACTGGTCGAAAATAACAATGTCCCCTGATCGAGTATAATAAAGTCCCCTGATCGAGTATAACAAATTCCCAAGATCGAGTATAACAAAGACCTTTGGACGAGTATAACAAAGTCCCATAATCGAGTATAACAAAGGCCCCTTATCGAATATAACAAAGGCCCCTGGTCGAGTATAACAAACTCCCCTGATCGAGTATAACAAAGTCCCATTATCGAGTATAACAAAGGCCCCTGATCGAGTAAAACAAAGTCCCCTGATCGAGAATACTAAAGTCCCCTGGTCGAGTAAAACAAAGTCCCCTGGCCGAGTATAACAAAGTCCCCTGATCGAGAATAACACAGTCCCCTGATCGAGTTTAACAAAGTCCCCTTATCGAGTACAATAAAGCCCCTTATCGAGTATAACAAAGGCCACTGGTCGAGTATAACAAAGTCCTTTGGTCGAGTATAACAAAGACCCATAATCGAGTATAACAAAGGCCCCTTATCGAATATAAGAAAGGCCCCTGGTCGAGTATAACAAAATCCCCTGATCGAATATAACAAAGTCCCCTGATCGAGTATAACAAAGTCCACTAATCGAGTATAAGAAAGGCACCTGACCGAATATAACAAAGTCCCTTGATCGAGTATGAAAAAGCCCCCTGGTCGAGTATAACAAAGTCCTTTTGTCGAGTGTAACAAAGTCCCATAATCGAGTTTAACAAAGGCCCCTTATCGAATATAACAAAGGCCCCTGGTCGAGTATAACAAAAACCCCTGATCGAGTATGAAAAAGCCCCCTGGTCGAGTATAACAAAGCCCCCTGATCGAGTATAACAAAGTCCCCTGATCGAGTATAACTAAGTGTCCCTAATCGATATAACAAAGGACCCTAATGCCGTATAACAAAGTCCCAAGATCGAGTATAACAAAGTCGCCTGATTGAGTATAACAAAGGACCCTAATGGAGTATAACAAAGTCCCCTGGTCGAGTATAACAAAGTCCCCTGATCGAGTATAACAAAGTCCCCAGATCGAGTATAACAAAGTACCGTCATCGAGTATAACAAAGTCCCCTGATCGAGTAAAACAAACACCCTTGATCGAGTTTAACAAAACCCCCTGATCGAGTATAAAGAAGCCCCCTCTTCGAGTATAACAAAGTCCTTTGGTCGAGTATAACAAAGTCCCATGATCGAGTATAACAAAGGCCCCTTATCGAGTATAACAAAGGCCCCTGGTCGAGTATAACAAAGCCCCTCATCGAGTTTAAAAAAAACCCTGATCGAGTATAAAAAGCCCCCTGGTCGAGTATAACAAAGTCCCCTGGTCGAGTATAACAAAGTCCCATAATCGAGTATAACAAAGGCCCTTATCGAGTATAACAAAAGCCCCTGGTCGAGTATAACAAAATCCCCTGATCGAGTATAACAAAGTCCCCTGATCGAGATAACAAAGTCCCCTGATCGAGTAAAACAAACACCCTTGATCGAGTTTAACAAAACCCCAGATCGAGTATAAAAAGCCCCCTCTTCGTGTATAACAAAGTCCTTTGGTCGAGTATAACAAAGTCCCATGATCGAGTATAACAAAGGCCCCTTATCGAGTATAACAAAGGCCCCTGGTCGAGTATAACAAAGCCCCCTCATCGAGTTTAAAAAAAAACCCTGATAGAGTATAAAAAAGCCCCCTGGTCGAGTATAACAAAGTCCCCTGGTCGAGTATAACAAAGTCCCATAATCGAGTATAACAAAGGCCCCTTATCGAGTATAACAAAAGCCCCTGGTCGAGTATAACGAAATCCCCTGATCGAGTATAACAAAGTCCCCTGATCGAGTATAAATAAGTGCCCTAATCGAGCATAACTAAGTACCCTGATCGAGTATAACAAAGGACCCCAATGGAGTATAACAAAGTCCCAAGATTGAGTATAACAAAGTCCTCTGATCGAGTATAAAAAAGTCCCCTGATCGAACATAACAAAGATCCCGTCATCGAGTATAAAAAAGCCCCCTGATCGAGTATAAGAAAGGCACCTGATCGAATATAACAATGTCCCTAGTCGAGTATATACAAAGTCCCCAGTTCGAGTATAACAAAGTCCCCAGATCGAGCATAACAAAGTCCCCTGATCGAGTATAACAAAGCCCCCTCATCGAGTATAAAAAAGCCCCCTGGTCGAGTATAACAAAGTCCGCAGATCGAGTACAACAAAGTCACCTTATCGAGAATAACAAAGTCCCCTGATCGAGTATAAAAAACGCCCCCTTATCGAGTATAGCAAAGCCCATGATCGAGTATAAAAAAGTCCCTTGATCGAGTATAACAAAGTCCCCTCATCGAGTATAACAAAGTCCCCTGATCGAGTATAACTAAGTCCCCTGATCGAGTATAACAAAGGACCCTAATGGCGTATAACAAAGTACCAAGATCGCGTATAACAAATTCTCCTGGTCGAGTATAACAAAGTCCCCTGATCGAGTATAACAAACACCCTTGATCGAGTTTAACAAAACCCCCTGATCGAGTATAAAGAAGCCCCCTCTTCGTGTATAACAAAGTCCTTTGGTCGAGTATAACAAAGTCCCATGATCGAGTATAACAAAGGCCCCTTATCGAGTATAACAAAGGCCCCTGGTCGAGTATAACAAAGCCCCCTCATCGAGTTTAAAAAAAACCCTGATCGAGCATAAAAAAGCCCCCTGGTCGAGTATAACAACGTCCCCTGGTCGAGTATAACAAAGTCCCATTATCGAGTATAACAAAGGCCCCTAATCGAGTATAACAAAAGCCCCTGGTCGAGTATAACAAAATCCCCTAATCGAGTATAACAAACTCCCCTGATCGAGTATAAATAAGTGCCCTAATCGAGCATAACTAAGTACCCTGATCGAGTATAACAAAGGACCCTACTGGAGTATAACAAAGTCCCAAGATTGAGTATAACAAAGTCCTCTGATCGAGTATAACAAAGTCCCCTGATCGAACATAACAAAGATCCCGTCATCGAGTATAAAAAAGCCCCCTCATCGAGTATAAGAAAGGCACCTGATCGAATATAACAATGTCCCTAGTCGAGTATATACAAAGTCCGCAGATCGAGTATAACAAAGTCCCCTGATCGAGTATAACAAAGTCCCCTGATCGAGTATAACAAAGCCCCCTCATCGAGTATAAAAAAGCCCCCTGGTCGAGTATAACAAAGTCCGCAGATCGAGTACAACAAAGTCACCTTATCGAGAATAACAAAGTCCCCTGATCGAGTATAACAAAGCCCCCTTATCGAGTATAGCAAAGCCCATGATCGAGTATAAAAAAGTCCCTTGATCGAGTATAACAAAGTCCCTAATGGAGTATAACAACGCCCCCTGATCGAGTATAACAAAGGCCCCTTATCGAGTATAACAAAGCCCCCTCATCGAGTTTAACAAAACCCCCTGATCGAGTATAAAAAAGCCCCCTGGTCGAGTATAAAAAAGTCCCCTGGTTCGAGTATAACAAAGTCCCCTAATGGAGTATAACAACGCCCCCTGATCGAGTATAACAAAGGCCCCTTATCGAGTATAACAAAGTCCCCTGATCGAGTATAACTAAGTCCCCTGATCGAGTATAACAAAGGACCCTAATGGCGTATAACAAAGTCCCAAGATCGCGTATAACAAATTCTCCTGATCGAGTATAACAAAGTCCCCTGATCGAGTATAACAAAGTACCCAGATCGAGTATGACAAAGTGCCCTGATCGAGAATAACAAAGTCCCCTGATCCAGTATAACAAAGTCCACTAATCGAGTATATGAAAGGCACCTGACCGAATATAACAAAGTCACGAGACGAGTAAAACAAACACCCCTGATTGAGTATAACAAAGCCCCCTGATCGAGTATAACAAAGTCCCCTGATCGAGTATAACAAAATCCCCTGATCGAGTACAACAAAGTCCCCTGATCGAGTATAACAAAGTCCCCTGATCGAGTAAAACATACACCCCTGGTCAAGTATAACGAAGTCCCCTGATCGAGTATAACAAAGCCCCCTGATCGAGTATAACAAAGTCCCCTGATCGAGTATAACTAAGTGCCCTAATCGAGCATAACTAAGTCCCCTGATCGAGTATAACAAAGGACCCTAATGGAGTATAACATAGTCCCAAGATCGAGTATAACAAAGTCCTCTGATCGAGTATAACAAAGTCCCCTGATCGAACATAACAATGTCCCGTCATCGAGTATAACAAAGCCCCCTGATCGAGTATAAGAAAGGCACCTGATCGAATATAACAATGTCCCTAGTCGAGTGTATACAAAGTCCCCAGATCGAGTATAACAATGTCCCCAGATCGAGTATAACAAAGTCCCCTGATCCAGTATAACAAACCCCCTCATCGAGTATAAAAAAGCCCCCTGGTCGAGTATAACAAAGTCCGCAGATCGAGTACAAAAAAGTCACCTTATCGAGAACAACAAAGTCCCCTGATCGAGTATAACAAAGGCCCCTGATCGGGTATACCAAAGCCCATGATCGAGTATAAAAAAGTCCCCTGATCGAGTATAACAAAGTCCCCTGATCGAGTATAACATAGTCCCCTGGTCGTATATAACAAAGTCCCCTGGTCGAGTATTACAAAGTCCCCTGATCGAGTATAACAAACCCCTCCCATCGAGTTTAACAAAACCCCCTGATCGAGTATAAAAAAGCCCCCTGGTCGAGTATAACAAAGTCCCCTGGTTGAGTATTATAAAGTCCCATGATCGAGTATAACAAAGGCCCCTGATCGAGTATAACTAAGTCCCCTGATCGAGTATAACTAAGTCCCCTGATCGAGTATAACAAAGGACCCTAATGGCGTATAACAAAGTCCCAAGATCGCGTATAACAAAGACCCCTGATCGAGTATAACAAAGTACCCTGATCGAGTATAACAAAGTGCCCTAATCAAGAATAACAAAGTCCCCTGATCGAGTTTAACAAAGTCCCCTTATCGAGTACAATAAAGCCCATGATCGAGTATAACAAGTCCCCTAATCGAGTATAACAAAGTCCCATTATCGAGTTTAAGAAAGGCCCCTGATCGAGTATAACAAAGTCCCCTGATCGAGTATACTAAAGTCACCTGGTCGAGTAAAACAAAGTCCCCTGGCCGAGTATAACAAAGTACCCTGATCGAGTATAACAAAGCCCCCTCATCGAGTTTAACAAAACCCCCTGATCGAGTATAAATAAGGCCCCTGGTCGAGTATAACAAAGTCCCCTGGTCGAGTATAACAAAGTCCCATGATCGAGTATAACACAGGCCCCTTATCGAGTATAACAAAGGCCCCTGGTCGAGTATAACAAAGTCCTTTGGTCTAGTATAACAAAGTCCCATAATCGAGTATAACAAAGGCTCCTTATCGAATATAACAAAGGCCCCTGGTCGAGTATAACAAAATCCCCTGATCGAGTATAACAAAGTCCCCTGACCGAGTATAACAAAGTCCCCTGATCGAGTAAAACAAAACCCCTGATCGAGTTTTACAAAACCCCCTGATCGAGTATAAAAAGCCCCCTGGTCGAGTATAACAAAGTCCTTTGGTCGAGTATAACAAAGTCCCATAATCGAGTATAACAAATTCCTCCCATCGAGTTTAACAAAAACCCCTGATCGAGTATGAAAAAGCCCCCTGGTCGAGTATAACAAAGCCCCCTCATCGAGTATAACAAAGTCCCCTGATCGTGTATAACTAAGTGCCCTAATCGATATAACAAAGGACCTTAATGCCGTATAACAAAGTCCCCTGATCGAGTATAACAAAGTCCCCAGATCGAGTATAACAAAGTCCCCTCATCGAGTATAACAAAGTCCTATGATCGAGTATAACAAAGGTCCCTTATCGAGTATAACAAAGGCCCCTGGTCGAGTATAACAAAATCTCCTGATCGAGTATAACAAAGTCCCCTGATCGAGTATAAAAAGTCCCCTGATCGAGTAAGACAAACACCCCAGATCGAGTATAACAAAGTCCCCTGATCGAGTACAACAAAGCCCCCCTCATCGAGTATAAAAAAGCCCCCTGGACGAGTATAAGAAAGTTTTTGATCGAGTACAACAAAGCCCTTTGATCGAGTATAACAAAGCCTCATCATCGAGTATAACTAAGTCCCCTGGTCGAGTATAGTAAAGTCCCATGATCGAGTATAACAAAGGCCCCTGATCGAGTATAACTAAGTCCCCTGATCGAGTATAACAATGGACCCTAATGGCGTATAACAAGATCCCAAGATCGCGTATAACAAAGTCTCCTGATCGAGTATAACAAAGTCCCCTGATCGAGTATAACAAAGTACCCTGATCGAGTATAACAAATTGCCCTGATCGAGAATAACAAAGTCCCCTGATCGAGTTTAACAAAGTCCCCTGTTCGAGTACAATAAAGCCCCTGATCCAGTATAACAAAGTCCCCTGATCGAGTATAACAAAGTCCCATTATCGAGTATAACAAAGGTCCCTGATCGAGTATAACAGAGTCCCCTGATCGAGTATACTAAAGTCCCCTGGTCGAGTAAAACAAAGTCCCCTGGCCGAGTATAACAAAGTCCCCTGATCGAGTATAACACAGGCCCCTTATCAAGTGTAACAACGGCTCCTGGTCGAGTATAACAAAGTCCTTTGGTCGAGTATAACAAAATCCTCTGATCGAGTATAACAAAGTCCCCTGATCGAGTATAACAAAGTCCCCTGATCGAATAAAACAAACACCCCTGATCGAGTTTAACAAAACCCCCTGATCGAGTATAAAAAAGCCCCCTGGTCGAGTATAACAAAGTCCTTTGATCGAGTATAACAAAATCCCGTCATCGAGTATAACAAAGCCTCCTGATCGAGTATAAGAAAGGCACCTAATCGAATATAACAATGTTCCTAGTCGAGTATATACAAAGTCCCCTGATCGAGTATAACAAAGTCCCCAGATCGAGTATAACAGAGTCCCCTCATCGAGTATAACAATCCGCCCTCATCGAGTATAAAAAAGCCCCCTGGTCGCCTATAACAAATTCCCTGATCAAGTATAACAAAGCCCTCTGATCGAGTAGAACTAAGCCCCTCATCGAGTATAAAAAAGCCATCTGGTCGAGTATAACAAAATCCCCTGGTCGAGTATAACAAAGTCCCAAGATCGAGTATTTCAAAGGCCCCGAATCGAGTATAACAAAGGCCACTGGTCGAAAAAAACAATGTCCCCTGATCGAGTATAATAAAGTCCCCTAATCGAGTATAAGAAAGTCCCAAGATCAAGTATAACAAAGCCCCCAGATCGAGTATAAGAAAGTCCGCCGATCGATTACAACAAAATCACCTGATCCGTTATAACAAAGTCCCCTGAACGAGTATAACAAAGTCCCCTGATCGAGTATAACAAAGCCCCCTCATCGAGTATAAAAAAGCCCCCTGGTCGAGCATAACAAAGTTTCTGATCGAGTACATCAAAGCCCTTTGATCGAGTATAACAAAGCCCCATCATCGAGTATAAAAAAGCCCCCTGGTCGAGTATAACAAAGTCCCCTGGTCGAGTATAACAAAGTCCCATGATCGAGTATAACAAAGGCCCCGAATCTAGTATAACAAAGGCCCCTGGTCGAAAATAACAAAGTCCCCTGATCGAGTATACTAAAGTCCCCTGATCGAGTATAACAAAGTCACAAGATTGAGTATAACAAAGCCCCCTGATCGAGAATAACAAAGTCCCCTGGTCGAGTAAAACTAAGTCCCCTGGCCGAGTAAACCAAAGTCCCCTGTTCGAGTATAACAAAGCCCCCTCATCGAGTTTAACAAAACCCCCTGATCGAGTATAAAAAAGCCCCCTGGCCGAGTATAACAACTCCCCTGGTCGAGTATAACAAAGTCCCATGATCGAGTATAACAAAGGCTCCTTATCGAGTATAACAAAGTCCCATAATCGAGTATAACAAAGGCCCCTTATCGAGTATAACAAAAGCCCCTGGTCGAGTATAACAAAATCCCCTGATCGAGTATAACAAAGTCCCCTGATCGAGTATAAATAAGTGCCCAAAGCGAGCATAACTAAGTCCCCTGATCGAGTATAACAAAGGACCCTAATGGAGTATAACAAAGTCTCAAGATTGAGTATAACAAAGTCCTTTGATCGAGTATTACAAAGTCCCCTGATCGAACATAGCAAAGAACCCGTCATCGAGTATAAAAAAGCCCCCTGATCGAGTATAAGAAAGGCACCTGATCGAACATAACACTGTCCCTAGTCCCGTATATACAAAGTCCCCAGATCGAGTATAACAAAGTCCCCTGATCGAGTATAACAAAGTCCCCTGGTCGAGTATAATAAAGTCGCATGATCGAGTATAACCTATCCCCAGATCGAGTATAACTTGGTCCCCTGATCGAGTATTACAAAGGACCCTAATGGCGTATAACAAAGTCCCAAGATCGCGTATAACAAAGTCTCCTGATCGAGTATAACAAAGTCCCCTGATCGAGTATAACAAAATACCCTGATCGAGTATAATAAAGTGCCCTGATCGAGAATAACAAAGTCCCATGAACGAGTTTAACAAAGTCCCTTTATCGAGTACAATAAAGCCCCTGATCGAGTAGAACAAAGTCCCCTGACCGAGTATAACAAAGTCCCATTATCGAGTATAACAAAGGCCCCTGATCGAGTATAACAAAGTCCCCTGATCGAGTATACTAAAGTCCCCTGGTCGAGTAAAACAAAGTCCCCTGGTCGAGTATAACAAAGCCCTGATCGAGTATAAATATGGCCCCTGGTCGAGTATAACAAAGTCCCCTGGTCGAGTATAACAAAGTCCCATTATCGAGTATAACAAAGGCCTCTTATCGAATTTAACAAAGTCCCCTGGTCGAGTATAACAAAATCTCCTAATCGAGTATAACAAAGTCCCCTCATCGAGTATAACAAAGTCCCCTGATTGAGTAAAACAAACACCCTTGATCGAGTTTAACAAAAACCCCTAATCGAGTATAAAAAAGCCCCCTGGTCGAGTATAACAAAGTCCTTTGGTCGAGTATAACAAAGTCCCATAATCGAGTATAACAAAGGCCTCTTATCGAATATAAGAAAGGCCCCTGGTCGAGTATAACAAAATCCCCTGATCGAGTATAACATATTCATCTCATCGAGTTTAACAAAACCCCCTGATCGAGTATGAAAAAGCCCCTGGTCGAGTATAACAAAGCCCCTTGATCGAGTATAACAAAGTCCCCTGATCGAGTATAACAAAGGACCCTACTGGAGTATAAAAAAGTCTCCTGGTCGAGTATAAGAAACTCCCATGGTCGAGTATAACAAAGTCCTTTGATCGAGTATAATAAAGTCCCCTGATCGAGTATAACAAAGTCCTAAGATCGAGTATAACAATGCCCCCAGATCGAGTATAACAATGTCCGCTGATCGATTACAACAAAGTCACCTGATCGGTTATAACAAAGTCCCCTGAACGAGTATAACAAAGTTCCCTGATCGAGTATAACAAAGTCCCCTGGTCGTCTATAACAAAGTCCCCTGATTGAGTATAAGAAAGCCCCCTGATCGAGTTTAACAAAACCCCCTGATCGAGTTTAACAAAACCCCCTGATCGAGTATAAAAAAGCCCCCTGGTCGAGTATAACAAAGTCCCCTGGTCTTGTGTAACAAAGTCCTATGATCGAGGATAACAAAGGCCCCTTATCGAGTATAATAAAGGCCCCTGGTCGAGTATAACAAAATCTCCTGATCGAGTATAACAAAGTCCCATATCGAGTATAAAAAGTCCCCATCGAGTATAAAAAAGCCCCCTGCTCGAGTATAACAAAGTCTCTGATCGAGTACATCAAAGCCCTTTGATCGAGTATAACAAACCCCATTATCGAGTATAAAAAAGCCCCCTGGTCGAGTATAACACAGTCCCCTAGCCGAGTATAACAAAGTCCCCTGATCGAGTATAACAAAGCCCCCTCATCGAGTTTAACAAAATTCCCTTATCGAGTATAAAAAAGCCCCCTGGTTGAGTATAACAAAGTCCCCTGGTCGAGTATAACAAAGTCCCATGATCGAGTATAACAAAGGCCCCGAATCTAGTATAACAAAGGCCCCTGGTCGAGTATAACAAAGTCCTTTGGTCGAGTATAACAAAGTCCCATAATCGAGTATAACAAAGGCCCCCATATCGAATATAACAAAGGCCACTGGTCGAGTATAACAAAATCCCCTGATCGAATATAACAAAGTCCCATGATCGAGTATAACAAAGTCCCCTGATCGAGTAAAACAAACACCCCTGATCGAGTTTAACAAAACCCCCTGATCGAGTATGAAAAAGCCCCATGGTCGAGTATAACAAAGTCCTTTGGTCGAGTATAACAAAGTCCCATAATCGAGTATAACAAAGGCCCCTTATCGAATATAACAAAGGCCCCTGGTCGAGTATAACAAAACCCCCTGATCGAGTATGAAAAAGCCTCCTGGTCCAGTATAACAAAGCCCCTTGATCGAGTATAACTAAGTTCCCTAATCGATATAACAAAGGACCCTAATGCCGTATAACTAAGTCCCAAGATCGACTATAACAAAGTCACCTGATCGAGTATAACAAAGGACCCTAATGGAGTATAACAAAGTCCCCTGGTCGAGTATAACAAACTCCCCTGGTCGAGTATAACAAAGTCCCGTCATTGAGTATAACAAAGCCCCCTGATCGAGTATAAGAAAGGCACCTGATCGAATATAACAATGTTCCTAATCGAGTATATACAAAGTCCCCTGGTTGAGTATAACAAAGTCCCCAGATCGAGTATAACAAAGTCCCCCCATCGAGTATAACAATGCCCCCTCATCGAGTATAAAAAAGCCCCTGGTCGCGTATAACAAAGTCCCTGATCAAGTATAACAAAGCCCTCTGATCGAGTAGAACAAAGCCCCCTCATCGAGTATAACAAAATCCCCTGGTCGAGTATAACAAAGTCCCAAGATCGAGTATTTCAAAGGCCCCGAATCGAGTATAACAAGGGCCACTGGTCAAAAATAACAATGTCCCCTGATCGAGTATAATAAAGTCCCCTGATCGAGTATAACAAAGTCACAAGATCGAGTATAACAAAGCCCCCCGATCGAGTATAACAAAGTCCTGAATTAGAGGTAAAACAGCGTCCCCTGGCCGGAAGGTAAAACAAAGTCCCTGTTCGAGGTATAACATTACTCATCAGGTTTAACAAAACCCTGATCGGTATAAAAAGCCCCTGGTCGAGTATAAGCAACTCCCTGGTCGAGTATATAAAGTCCCATTATCGTGTATAACAAGAAGGGCCTTATCAGGTATAACAAGTCCTGATCGGAGTATAACAAAGTCCCATGATCGAGGTAAAACAAACACCCTTACATGATCGAGTTTAACAAAACCCCTGATCGAGGTATAAAAAAGCCCCCTGGTCGAGTATAACAACTCCTGTTAGAGGTATACCAAGTCCCATGTCAGGTATAACAAAAGTCCCCTGATGAGTAAAACAAGCACCCCTGATCGGGTTTAACAAAACCTTCCCCTGATCAGTATGAAAAAGCCCCCTGGTCGAGTATAACAAAGTCCTTTGGTCGAGTATAACAAAGTCCCATGATCGAGGATAACAAAGGCCCCTTATCGAGTATAACAAAGGCCCCTGGTCGAGTATAACAAAGCCCCCTCATCGAGTTTAAAAAAAATACCCTGATCGAGTATATAAAAGCCCCCTGGTCGAGTATAACAAAGTCCCCTGGTCGAGTATAACAAAGTCCCATAATCGAGTATAACAAAGGCCCTTATCAAGTATAACAAAAGCCCCTTGTCGAGTATAACAAAATCCCCTGATCGAGTACAACAAAGTCCCCTGGTCGAGTATAAATAAGTGCCCTAATCGAGCATAACTAAGTCCCCTGATCGAGTATAACAAAGGACCCTAATGGAGTATAACAAAGTCCAAAGATTGAGTATAACAAAGTCCTCTGATCGAATATAAGAAAGTCCCCTCATCGAACATAACAAAGACCCCGTCATTGAGTATAAAAAAGCCCCCTGATCGAGTATAAGAAAGGCACCTGATCGAATATAACACTGTCCCTAGTCGAGTATATACAAAGTCCCCAGATCGAGTATAACAAAGACCCCTGATCGAGTATAACAAAGTCCCCTGGTCGAGTATAATAAAGTCACAAGATCGCGTATAACAAATTCTCCTGATCGAGTATAACAAAGTCCCCTGATCGAGTATAACAAAGTCCCCTGATCGAGTATAACAAAGTACCCTGATCGAGTATAACAAAGTGCCCTGATCGAGAATAAGAAAGTCCCCTGATCGAGTATAACAAAGTCCACTAATCGAGTATAAGAAAGGCACCTGACCGAATATAACAAAGTCACGAGTCGAGTAAAACAAACACCCCTGATTGAGTATAACAAAGCCCCCTGATCGAGTATAACAAAGTCCCCTAATCGAGTATAACAAAATCCCCTGATCGAGTATAACAAAGTCCCCTGATCGAGTATAACAAAGTCCCCTGATCGAGTAAAACATACACCCCTGGTCAAGTATAACGAAGTCCCCTGATCGAGTATAACAAAGCCCCCTGATCGAGTATAACAAAGTCCCCTGATCGAGCATAACTAAGTGCCCTAATCGAGCATAACTAAGTCTCCTGATCGAGTATAACAAAGGACCCTAATGGAGTATAACATAGTCCCAAGATCGAGTATAACAAAGTCCTCTGATCGAGTATAACAAAGTCCCCTGATCGAACATAACAATGTCCCGTCATCGAGTATAACAAAGCCCCCTGATCGAGTATAAGAAAGGCACCTGATCGAATATAACAAAGTCACGAGTCGAGTAAAACAAACACCCCTGATTGAGTATAACAAAGCCCCCTGATCGAGTATAACAAAGTCCCCTGATCGAGTATAACAAAATCCTTTGATCGAGTAAAACAAACACCCCTGATCGAGTTTTACAAAACCCCCTGATCGAGTTTAACAAAACCCCCTGATCGATTATAAAAAAACCCCCTGGTCGAGTATAACAAAGTCCCCTGGTTGAGTATAATAAAGTCCCATGATCGAGTATAACAAAGCCCCCTCATCGAGTTTAACAAAACCCCCTGATCGAGTAAAAAAAGCCCCCTGGTCGAGTATAACAAAGTCCCCTGGTTGAGTATAATAAAGTCCCATGATCGAGTATAACAAAGGCCCCTGATCGAGTATAACTAAGTCCCCTGATCGAGTATAACTAAGTCCCCTGATCGAGTATAACAAAGGACCCTAATGGCGTATAACAAAGTCCCAAGATCGCGTATAACAAAGCCTCCTGATCGGGGTGTAGCAGGGATTCACGGTCAGGGGTTGTGACAGAAACACCATGGGAACTGCTTTCAAGGTGCCTATCAAAACAACAAAAATTCTGATAGGGTTTAACGGTCCCTTATGAGGCTATAAGCCTGACCAGCCCTGCCAAATTGACCAGCTATAAAGTCCCATGTCAGTATAAGAAAGGCCCCTGATCGAGCAACAAGTCCCCTGATCGAGTATATAAGTCCCCTGGTCAGAGTAAACCAAAAGTCCCTGGCCGAGTATAACAAAGAATGCCGTGATCCAGGTATAGCCAGAGCCCAATCATCAGGTTGCTAAATCCCTAATCCCGGTATAAATAAGGCCCCTGGTCAGGTATAACAAAAGTCCCTAGTCGAGTATAACAAAGTCCCATGATCGAGTATAACACAGGCCCCTTATCGAGTATAACAAAGGCCCCTGGTCGAGTATAACAAAGTCCTTTGGTCTAGTATAACAAAGTCCCATAATCGAGTATAACACAGGGCCCCTTATCGAATATAACAAAGGCCCCTGTTCGATTATAACAAAATCCCCTGATCGAGTATAACAAAGTCCCCTGACCGAGTATAACAAAGTCCCCTGATCGAGTAAAACAAACACCCCTGATCGAGTTTTACAAAACCCCCTGATCGAGTATAAAAAGCCCTCTGGTCGAGTATAACAAAGTCCTTTGGTCGAGTATAACAAAGTCCCATAATCGAGTATAACAAATTCCTCCCATCGAGTTTAACACAAACCCCTGATCGAGTATGAAAAAGCCCCCTTGTCGAGTATAACAAAGTCCCCTGATCGTGTATAACTAAGTGCCCTAATCGATATAACAAAGGACCTTAATGCCGTATAAAAAAGCCCCCTGGTCGCGTATAACAAAGTCCCTGATCAAGTATAACAAACCCCTCTGATCGAGTAGAACAAAGCCCCCTCATCGAGTATAAAAGAGCCCCCTGGTCGAGTATAACAAAATCCCCTGGTCGAGTGTAACAAAGTCCCAAGATCGAGTATTTCAAAGGCCCCGAATCGAGTATAACAAAGTCCCTGAACGAATATAACAAAGTCCCCTGATCGAGTATAACAAAGTCCCCTGGTCGTCTATAAAAAAGTCCCCTGATTGAGTTTAAGAAAGCCCCCTGATCGAGATTAACAAAACCCCCTGATCGAGTATAAAAAAGCCCCCTGGTCGAGTATAACAAAGTCCCCTTGTCGAGTATAACAAAGTCCTATGATCGAGTATAACAAAGGTCCCTTATCGAGTATAACGAAGGCCCCTGGTCGAGTATAACAAAATCTCCTGATCGAGTATAACAAAGTCCCCTGATCGAGTATAAAAAGTCCCCTGATCGAGTAAGACAAACACCCCTGATCGAGTATAACAGAGTCCCCTGATCGAGTACAACAAAGCCCCCCTCATCGAGTAATAAAAAGCCCCCTGGTCGAGTATAAGAAAGTCTCTGATCGAGTACAACAAAGCCCTTTGATCGAGTATAACAAAGCCCCATCATCGAGTATAACTAAGTCCCCTGGTCGAGTATAATAAAGTCCCATGATCGAGTATAACAAGGGCCCCTAGTCGAGTCTAACTAAGTCCCCTGATCGAGTATAACAAAGGACCCTAATGGCATATAACAAGGTCCCAAGATCGCGTATAACAAAGTCTCCTGATCGAGTATAACAAAGTCCCCTGATCGAGTATAACAAAGTACCCTGATCGAGTATAACAAATTGCCCTGATCGAGAATAACAAAGTCCCCTGATCGAGTTTAACAAAGTCCCCTGTTCGAGTGCAATAAAGCCCCTGATCGAGTATAACAAAGTCCACTGATCGAGTATAACAAAGTCCCATTATCGAGTATAACAAAGGACCCTCATCGAGTATAACAAAGTCCCCTGATCGAGTATACTAAAGTCCCCTGGTCGAGTAAAACAAAGTCCCCTGGCCGAGTATAACAAAGTCCCCTGATCGAGTAAAACACAGGCCCTTTATCAAGTGTAACAACGACTCCTGGTCGAGTATAACAAAGTCCTTTGGTCGAGTATAACAAAGTCCCATAATTGAGTATACCAAAGGCCCATTATGGAATATAACAAAGGCCCCTGGTCGAGTACAACAAAATCCTCTGATCGAGTATAACAAAGTCCCCTGATCGAGTAAAACAAAGTCCCCTGATCGAATAAAACAAACACCCTTGATCGAGTTTAACAAAACCCCCTGATCGAGTATAAAAAAGCCCCCTGGTCGAGTATAACAAAATCCTTTGGTCGAGTATAACAAAATCCCGTCATCGAGTATAACAAAGCCCCTTGATCGAGTATAAGAAAGGCACCTAATCGAATATAACAATGTTCCTAGTCGAGTATATACAAAGTCCCCTGATCGAGTAAAACAAAGTCCCCAGATCGAGTATTACAGAGTCCCATCATCGAGTATAACAATCCCCCCTCATCGAGTATAAAAAAGCCCCCTGGTCGCGTATAACAAAGTCCCTGATCAAGTATAACAAAGCCCTCTGATCGAGTAGAACTAAGCCCCTATCGAGTATAAAAAAGCCATCTGGTCGAGTATAACAAAATCCCCTGGTCGAGTATAACAAAGTCCAGAGATCGAGTATTTCAAAGGCCCCGAATCGAGTATAACAAAGACCACTTGTCGAAAATAACAATGGCCCCTGATCGAGTATAATAAAGTCCCCTGATCGAGTATAAGAAAGTCCCAAGATCGAGTATAACAAAGCCCCCAGATCGAGTATAACAAAGTCCGCTGATCGATTACAACAAAGTCACCTGATCGGTTATGACAAAGTCCCCTGAACGAGTATAACAAAGTCCCCTGGTCGAGTATAACAAAGTCCGTTGATCGAGTATAACAAAGCCCCATCATCGAGAATAAAAAAGCCCCCTGGTCGAGTATAACAAAGTCCCCTGGTCGAGTATAACAAAGTCCGATGATCGAGTATAACAAAGGCCCCGAATCTAGTAAAACAAAGGCCCCTGGTCGAAAATAACAAAGTCCCCTGATCGAGTATACTATAGTCCCCTGATCGAGTATAACAAAGTCACAAGATTGAGTATAACAAAGCCCTTTGATCGAGAATAACAAAGTCCCCTGGTCGAGTAAAACAAAGTCCCCTGGCCGAGTAAAACAAAGACCCCTGTTCGAGTATAACAAAGCCCCCTCATCGAGTTTAACAAAACCCCCTGATCGAGTATAAAAAAGCCCCCTGATCGAGTATAAGAAAGGCACCTGATCGAATATAACACTGTCCCTAGTCGAGTATATACAAAGTCCCCAGATCGAGTATAAAAAAGCCCCCTGATCGAGTATAACAAAGTCCCCTGATCGAGTATAACAAAGTCCCCTGGTCGAGTATAATAAAGTCGCATGATCGGGTATAACAAAGTCCCCAGATCGAGTATAACTAAGTCCCCTTATCGAGTACAATAAAGCCCCTGATCGAGTACACTAAAGTCCCCTGGTCGAGTGAAACAAAGTCCCCTGGCCGAGTATAAGAAAGTCCCCTGATCGAGTATAACAAAGGCCCCTGGTCGAGTACAACAAAATCCCCTGATCGAGTATAACAAATTCCTCCCATCGAGTTTAACAAAACCCTCTGATCGAGTATGAAAAAGCCCCCAGGTCGAGTATAAGAAAGCCCCCTCATCGAGTATAACAAAGTCCCCTGATCGAGTATAACTAAGTTCCCTAATCGATATAACAAAGGACCTTAATGCCGTATAACAAAGTCCCAAGATCGAGTATAACACAGTCCTTTGATCGAGTATAACAAAGGACCCTAATGGAGTATAACAAAGTCCCCTGGTCAAATATAACAAACTCCCCTGGTCGAGCAACAACAAAGTCCTCTGATCTAGTATAACAAAGTCCCCTTATCGAGCATAACAAAGTCCCGTCATCGAGTATAACAAAGTCCCCTCATCGAGTATAACAATGCCCCCTCATCGAGTATAAAAAAGCCCCCTGGTTGCGTATAACAAAGTCCCTGATCAAGTATAACAAACCCCTCTGATCGAGTAGCACAAAGCCCCCTCATCGAGTATAAAAAAGCCCTCAGGTCGAGTATAACAAAATCCCGTGGTCGAGTATAACAAAGTCCCGAGATTGAGTATTTCAAAGGCTCCGAATCGAGTATAACAAAGGCCACTGGTCGAAAAAAGCAATGTCCCCTGATCGAGTATAACAAAGTCACAAGATCGAGTATAACAAAGCCCCCAGATCGAGTATAACAAAGTCCGCTGATCGATTACAACACAGTCACCTGATCGGTTATAACAAAGTACCCTGAACGAGTATAACAAAGTCCCCTAATCGAGTATAATAAAGTCCCCTAGTCGTCTATAACAAAGTCCCCTGATTGAGTATAAGAAAGCCCCCTGATCGAGTTTAACAAAACCCACTGATCGAGTATAAAAAAGCCCCCTGGTCGAGTATAACAAAGTCCCCTGGTCGAGTATAACAAAATCCTATGATCGAGTATAACAAAGGTCCCTTATCGAGTATAACAAAGGCCCCTGGTCGAGTATAACAAAATCTCCTGATCGAGTAAGACGAACACCCCTGATCGAGTATAACAAAGTCCCCTGATCGAGTACAACAAAGCCCCCTCATCGAGTATAAAAAAAAAACCCTGCTCGAGTATAAGAAAGTCTCTGATCGAGTACAACAAAGCCCTTTGATCGAGTATAACAAAGCCCCGTCATCGAGTATAAAAAAGCCCCTGGTCGAGTATAACACAGTCCCCTGGCCGAGTATAACAAAGTCCCCTGATCGAGTATAACAAAGCCTCCTCATCGAGTTTAACAAAACCCCCTTATTGAGTATAAAAAAGCCCCCTGGTCGAGTATAACAAAGACACCTGGTCGAGTATAACAAAGTCCCATGATCGAGTATAACAAAGGCCCCGAATCTAGTATAACAAAGTCCCCTGGTCGAGTATAATAAAGTCCCATGATCGAGTATAACAAAGGCCCCTCATCGAGTATAACTAAGTCCCCTGATCGAGTATAACAAACGACCCTAATGGCGTATAACAAGGTCCCAAGATCGCGCATAACAAAGTCTCCTGATCGAGTATAACAATGTCCCCTGATCGAGTATAACAAAGTATCCTGATCGAGTATAACAGAGTGCCCTGATCGAGAATTACAAAGTTCCCTGATCGAGTTTAACAAAGTCCCCTTATCGAGTACAAAAAAGCCCCTGATTGAGTATAACAAAGTCCCCTGATCGAGTATAACAAAGTCCCATAATCGAGGATAACAAAGGCCCCTGGTCGAGTAAAACAAAGTCCCCTGGCCGAGTATAACAAAGTCCCCTGATCGAGTATAACAAAGCCCCCTCATCGAGTTTAACAAAACCCCCTGATCGCGTATAAATAAGGCCCCTGGTCGAGTATAACAAAGTCCCCTGGTCGAGTATAACAAAGTCCCATGATCGAGTATAACACAGGCCCTTATCGAGTGTAACAAAGGCTCCTGGTCGAGTATAACAAAGTCCTTTGGTCGAGTATAACAAAGTCCCATAATCGAGTATAACAACAGGCCCCTTATCGAATATAACAAAGGCCCCTGGTCGAGGATAACAAAATCCCCTGATCGAGTATAACAAAGTCCCCTGATCGAGTATAACAAAGTCCCCTGATCGAATAAAACAAACACCCCTGATCGAGTTTAACAAAACCCCCTGATCGAGTATAAAAAAGCCCCCTGGTCGAGTATAACAAAGTCCTTTGGTCGAGTATAATAAAGTCCCATAATCGAGTATAACAAAGGCCCCTTATCGAATATAACAAAGGCCCCTGGTCGAGTATAACAAAACCCGCTGATCGAGTATGAAAAAGCCCCCTTGTCGAATATAACAAAGCCCCCTGATCGAGTATAACAAAGTGCCCTGATCGAGTAAAACTAAGTGCCCTAATCGATATAACAAAGGACCCTAATGCCGTATAACAAAGTCCCAAGATCGAGTATAACAAAGTCCCATGATCGAGTATAACAAAGGACCCTAATAGAGTATAACAAAGTCCCCTGGTCGAGTATAACAAACTCCCCTGGTCGAGTATAGCAAAGTCCTCTGATCGAGTATAACAAAGTCACCAGATCGAGTATAACAAAGTCCCGTCATCGAGTATAACAAAGACCCTGATCGAGTATAAGAAAGGCACCTGATCGAATATAACAATGTTCCTAGTCGAGTATATACAAAGTCCCCTGATCGAGTATAACAAAGTCCCCAGATCGAGTATAACAAAGTCCCCTCAACGAGTATAACAATCCCCCCTCATCGAGTATAAAAAAGTCCCCTCAACGAGTATAACAATCCCCCCTCATCGAGTATAAAAAAGCCCCCTGGTCGCGTATAACAATGTCCCTCATCAAGTATAACAAAGCCCTCTGATCGAGTAGAACTAAGCCCCCTCATCGAGTATAAAAAAGCCCCCTGGTCGGGTATAACAAAATCCCCTGGTCGAGTATAACAAAGTCCCAAGATCGAGTATTTCAAAGGCCCCGAATCGAGTATAACAAAGGCCACTGGTCGAAAATAACAATGTTCCCTGATCGAGTATAATAAGGTCCCCTGATCGGGTAAAAGAAAGTCCCAAGATCGAGTATAACAAAGCCCCTAGATCGAGTATAACAAAGTACGCTGATCGATTACAACAAAATCACCTGATCGGTTATAACAAAGTCCCCTGAACGAGTATAACAAAGTCCCCTGATCGAGTATAACAAAGTCCCCTGGTCGTCTATAACAAAGTCCCCTGATTGAGTATAAGAAAGTCTCCTGATCAAGTTTACCAAAGTCCCCTGATCGAGTATAACAAAGCCCCCTCATCGAGTATAAAAAGCCCCCTGGTCGGAAGTATAACACAGTCCCTGGCCGAGTATAACAAAGTCCCTGATCGAGTATAGCAAAGGCCTCCTCGCCGAGTTTAACAAAACCCCCTTATTGAGTATAAAAAGCCCCCTGGTCGAGTATAACAAAGACACCTGGTCGAGTATAACAAAGTCCCATGATCGAGTATAACAAAGGCCCCGAATCTAGTATAACAAAGTCCCCTGGTCGAGTATAATAAAGTCCCGTGATCGAGTATAACAAAGGCCCCTCATCGAGTATAACTAAGTCCCCTGATCGAGTATAACAAAGGACCCTAATGGCGTATAACAAGGTCCCAAGATCGCGCATAACAAAGTCTCCTGATCGAGTATAACAATGTCCCCTGATCGAGTATAACAAAGTATCCTGATCGAGTATAACAGAGTGCCCTGATCGAGAATAACAAAGTTCCGTGATCGAGTTTAACAAAGTCCCCTTATCGAGTACAAAAAAGCCCCTGATCGAGTATAACAAAGTCCCCTGATCGAGTATAACAAAGTCCCATTATCGAGTATAACAAAGGCCCCTGATGCGGTATAACAAAGTCCTGATCGAGTATAACAAAGCCCCCTCGCCGAGTTTAACAAAACCCTGATCGTATAAATAAGGCCCCTGGTCGAGTATAACAAAGTCCTGGTCGAGTATAACAAAGTCCCCTGATGTGTAACAAAGGCTCCTGGTCGAGTATAACAAAGTCCTTTGGTCGAGTAAAACAAAGTCCCATAATCGAGTATAACAACAGGCCCCTTATCGAATATAACAAAGGCCCCTGGTCGAGGATAACAAAATCCCCTGATCGAGTATAACAAAGTCCCCTGATCGAGTATAACAAAGTCCCCTGATCGAATAAAACAAACACCCCTGATCGAGTTTAACAAAACCCCTGATCGAGTATAAAAAAGCCCCCTGGTCGAGTATAACAAAGTCCTTTGGTCGAGTATAATAAAGTCCCATAATCGAGTATAACAAAGGCCCCTTATCGAATATAACAAAGGCCCCTGGTCGAGTATAACAAAACCCCCTGATCGAGTATGAAAAAGCCCCCTGGTCGAGTATAACAAAGCCCCCTGATCGAGTATAACAAAGTCCCCTGATCGAGTGTAACTAAGTGTCCCTAATCGATATAACAAAGGACCCTAATGCCGTATAACAAAGTCCCAAGATCGAGTATAACAAAGCCCATGATCGAGTATAACAAAGGACCCTAATGGAGTATAACAAAGTCCCCTGGTCGAGTATAACAAACTCCCCTGGTCGAGTATAGCAAAGTCCTCTGATCGAGTATAACAAAGTCCCCAGATCGAGTATAACAAAGTCCCGTCATCGAGTATAACAAAGCCCCCTGATCGAGTATAAGAAAGGCACCTGATCGAATATAACAATGTTCCTAGTCGAGTATATACAAAGTCCCCTGATCGAGTATAACAAAGTCCCCAGATCGAGTATAACAAAGTCCCCTCAACGAGTATAACAATCCCCCCTCATCGAGTATAAAAAAGCCCCCTGGTCGCGTATAACAATGTCCCTCATCAAGTATAACAAAGCCCTCTGATCGAGTAGAACTAAGCCCCCTCATCGAGTATAAAAAAGCCCCCTGGTCGAGTATAACAAAATCCCCTGGTCGAGTATAACAAAGTCCCAAGATCGAGTATTTCAAAGGCCCCGAATCGAGTGTAACAAAGGCCACTGGTCGAAAATAACAATGTTCCCTGATCGAGTATGATAAAGTCTCCTGATCGAGTAAAAGAAAGTCCCAAGATCGAGTATAACAAAGCCCCTAGATCGAGTATAACAAAGTACGCTGATCGATTACAACAAAATCACCTGATCGGTTATAACAAAGTCCCCTGAACGAGTATAACAAAGTCCCCTGATCGAGTATAACAAAGTCCCCTGGTCGTCTATAACAAAGTCCCCTGATTGAGTATAAGAAAGGCCTCTGATCGAGTTTAACAAAGTCCCCTGATCGAGTATAACAAAGCCCCCACATCGAGTATAAAAAAGCCCCCTGGTCGAGTATAGCATAGTCTCTGATCGAGTACAACAAAGCCCTTTGATCGAGTATAACAAAGCCCCATCATCGAGTATAAAAAAGCCCCCTCGTCGAGTATAACACAGTCCCCTGGCCGAGTATAACAAAGTCCCCTGATCGAGTATAACAAAGCCCCCTCATCGAGTTTAACAAAACCCCCTGATCGAGTATAAAAAAGCCCCCTGGCCGAATATAAGAAAGTCCCCTGGTCGAGTATAACAAATTCCCATGATAGAGTATAACAAAGGCCCCGAATCTAGTATAACAAAGGCCCCTGGTCGAAAATAACAAAGTCCCCTGATCGAGTATACTAAAGTCCCCTGATCGAGTTTAACAAAATCACAAGATCGAGTATAACAAAGCCCCCGGATCGAGTATAACAAAGTCCGCTGTCCGAGTATAACAAAGCCCCCTGATCGACAATAACAAAGTCCCCTGGTCGAGTATAACAAAGCCCCCTCATCGGGTTTAACAAAACCCCCTGATCGAGTATAAAAAAGCCCCCTGCCCGAGTCTAACAACTCCCCAGGTCGAGTATAACAAAGTCCCATGATCGAGTATAACAAAGGCCCCATCATCGAGTATAACAAAGGCCCCTGATCGAGCATAACTAAGTCCCCTGATCGAGCATAACTAAGTCCCCTGATCGAGTATAACAAAGGACCCTAATGGCGTATAAAGCCCTCTTCGAGTATAACAGAGATAGCTGATTCAGGTATAACAATGTCCCATGATCGAGTATAACCAGGCCTCTTATCGAGGTATAACAAGGCCCCTGGTCGAGTATAACAAAGCCCCCCTCATCGAGTTTAAAAAAAAACCTCATCGAGTTTTAAAAGTCCCCTGATCGAGTATAAGAAAGTCCCCTGGTCGAGTATAACAAAGTCACCTGGTCGAGTATAACAAAGTCCCATAATCGAGTATAACAAAGGCCCCTGGTCGAGTATAACAAAATCCCCTGATAGAGTATAACAAAGTCCCCCGATCGAGTATAAATAAGTGCCCTAATCGAGCATAACTAAGTCCCCTGGTCGAGTATAACAAAGTCCCCTGGTCGAGTATAACAAAGTCCCCTTAAAGAGTATAAAAAAGTCCCCTGATCGAGTATAACAAAGTCACCTGATCGAACGCAACAGAGAACCGTCGCCGGTATAAAAGCCCCTGATGAGAGTATGAAGCACACAAATTCGAATATAATACTGTCCTAGTCGGTATATACAAGGAGTCCCAGATCGAGTATAACAAAATTCCCTAGTCGAGTATAACAAGTCCCTGGTCGAGTATAATAATGTTGCATGTTAGGAGTATAACAAAGTCCCCTGATCGAAAATAGCTAAGTCCCCTGATCGAGTATAACAAAGGACCCTAATGGCGTATAACAAAGTCCCAAGATCGCGTATAACAAAGTCTCCTGATCGAGTATAACAAAGTCCCCTGATCGAGTATAACAAACTACCCTGATGAGTATAACAAGTGCCCTGATGCGAGAATAACAAAGTCCCTGATTATGATTAACAAGTCCCTTATCGAGTACAATAAAGCCCTTGATCGAGTATAATAGGATCCACTGATGAGTATAACAAAGTCCCATTATCAGGTATAACAAGGCCCCTGATCAGGTATAACAAGAGTCCATTGTCGGTATACTGAAGTCCTAGTCGAGGTAAAAACAAAGTCCCCTGGCCGAGTATAACAAAGCCCCCTCATTAAGTTTAACAAAACCCCCTGATCGAGTATAAATAAGGCCCCAGGTCGACTATAACAAAGTCCCCTGGTCGAGTGTAACAAAGTCCCATGATCGAGTATAACACAGGCCCCTTATCGAGTATAACAAAGGCCCCTGGTCGAGTATAACAAAATCCCCAGATCGAGTATAACAAATTCCTCTCATCGAGTTTAACAAAACCCCCTGATCGAGTATGAAAAAGCCCCATGGTCGAGTATAACAAAGCCCCCTGACCGAGTATAACAAAGTCCCCTGATCGAGTATAACTAAGTGCCCTAATCGATATAACAAAGGACCCTAATGCCGTATAACAAAGTCCCAAGATCGAGTATAACAAAGTCCCCTGATCGAGTACAACAAAGGACCTTAATGGAGTATTACAAAGTCCCCTGGTCGAGTATAACAAACTCCCCTGGTCGAGTATAACAAAGTCCTCTGATCGAGTATAACAAAGTCCCCTGATCGATTATAACAAATTCCCGTCATCGAGTATAAGAAAGGCACCTGATCGAATATAACAATGTTCCTAGTCGAGTATATACAAAGACCCCTGATCGAGTATAACAAAGTCCCCAGATCGAGTATAACAAAGTCACCTCATCGAGTATAACAATCCCCCCTCATCGAGTATAAAATAGCCACGTGGTCGCGTATAACAAAGTCCCTGATCAAGTATAACAAAGCCCTCTGATCGAGTAGAACAAAGCCCCCTCATCGAGTATAAAAAAGCCCCCTGGTCGAGTATAACAAAATCCCCTGGTCGAGTATAACAAAGTCCCAAGATCGAGTATTTCAAAGGCCCCGAATTGAGTATAACAAAGGCCACTGGTCGAAAATAACAATGTCCCCTAATCGAGTATAACAAAGCCCCCAGATCGAGTATAACAAAGTCCGCTGATCGATTACAACAAAATCACCTGATCGGTTATAACAAAGTCCCCTGAACGAGTATAACAAAGTCCCCTGATCGAGCATAACAAAGTCCCCTGGTCGTCCATAACAAAGTCCCCTGATCGAGTACAACAAAGCCCTATGATCGAGCATAACAAAGCCCCATCATCTAGTATAAAAAAGCCCCTTGGTCGAGTATAACACAGTCCCCTGGCCGTGTATGACAAAGTCCCCTGATCGAGTATAACAAAGCCCCCTCATCGAGTTCAACAAAACCCCCTGATCGAGTATAAAAAAGCCCACTGGTCGAGTATAACAAAGTCCCCTGGTCGAGTATAACAAAGTCCCATGATCGAGTATAACAAAGTCCCCGAATCTAGTATAACAAAGGCCCCTGATCGAAAATAACAAAGTCCCCTGATCGAGTATACTAAAGTACCCTGATCGAGTATAACAAAGTCACAAGGTCGAGTATAACAAAGCCCCCCGATCGAGTATAACAAAGTCCGCTGATCGAGTATAACAAAGCCCCCTGATCGAGAATAACAAAGTCCCCTGGTCGAGTAAAACAAAGTCCCCTGGCCGAGTAAAACAACGTCCCCTGTTCGAGTACAACAAAGCCCCCTCATCGAGTTTAACAAAACCCGCTGATCGAGTACAATAAAGCCCCTTATCGAGTATAACAAAGTCCCCTGATCGAGTATAACAAAGTCCCATTATCGAGTATAACAAAGGCCCCTGATCGAGTATAACAAAGTCCCCTGATCGAGTATAGTAAAGTCCCCTGGTCGAGTAAAACAAAGTCCCCTGGCCGAGTATAACAAAGCCCCCTCATCGAGTTTAACAAAACCCCCTGATCGAGTATAAATAAGGCCCCTGGTCGAGTATAACAAAGTCCCCTGATCGAGTATAACAAAGGACCATAATGGAGTATAACAAAGTCCCCTGGTCGAGTATAACAAACTCCCCTGGTCGAGTATAACAAAGTCCTCTGATCGATTACAACAAAGTCACCTGATCGGTTATAACAAAGTCCCCTGAACGAGTATAACAAAGTTCCCTGATCGAGTATAACAAAGTCCCCTGGTCGTCTATAACAAAGTCCCCTGATTGATTATAAGAAAGCCCCTTGATCGGGTTTAACAAAACCCCCTGATCGAGTATAAATAAGGCCCTTGGTCGAGTATAACAAAGTCCCCTGGTCTTGTATAACAAAGTCCTATGATCGAGGATAACAAAGGCCCCTTATCGAGTATAATAAAGGCCCCTGGTCGAGTATAACAAAATCTCCTGATCGAGTATAACAAAGTCCCATGATCGAGTATAAAAAGTCCCCTGATCGAGTAAGACAAACACCCCTGATCGAGTATAACAAAGCCCCCTCATCACATAGTAACAATGCCCCATCATCGAGTATGTGCCCCTGGTCGAGTATACCAGTTCCCCGGGCTGAGTATAACAAAGTCCCCTCATCGCAGGCAATAAAGCTTCTCATCGAGTTTAACAAAAACCCCACTGAGAGTATAACAAAGTCCCCTCATCGAGTATAACAAAGTCCCCTGGTCGAGTATAACAAAGTCCCATGATTGAGTATAGCAAAGGCCCCGAATCTAGTATAACAAAGTCCCCTGGTCGAGTATAATAAAGTCCCATGATCGAGTATAACAAAGGCCCCTGATTGAGTATAACAAAGTACACTGATCGAGTATAACAAAGTGCCCTGATCGAGAATAACAAAGTCCCCTGATCGAGTTTAACAAAGTCCACTTATCGAGTACAATAAAGCCCTTTATCTAGTATAACAAAGTCCCATGATCGAGTAAAACAAAGTCCCATTATCGAGTATAACAAAGGCCCCTGATCGAGTAAAACAAAGTCCCCTGATCGAGAATACTAAAGTCCCCTGGTCGAGTAAAACAAAGTCCCCTGGCCGAGTATAACAAAGTCCCCTGATCGAGTATAACAAAGCCCCCTCATCGAGTTTAACAAAAACCCCTGATCGAGTATAAATAAGGCCCCTGGTCGAGTATAACAAAGTCCCCAGGTCGAGTATAACAAAGTCCAATGATCGAGTATAACACAGGCCCCTTATCGAGTATAACAAAGGCCCCTGGTCGAGTATAACAA